>NC_090647.1:98875673-99001380 GCF_040937935.1 Hyperolius riggenbachi
ACATGCAGAGGTTTTCACCTCAGTAAAATGAACTGTAAGTCAACTGCCAGCACCTACTGACCCTGGGAATTAGCTCATTCAATTATATACAACCCAATACAGCAAGTGCGTCTGATCACAGACTGCTGAGTGTTTGAGTCGTGCAGAAGGTGCGTGCTCAGCCACCTGTGTGAGCTTTGCCTAAAGCTCTGAAAATGGATTCAGAGGGCCCGGCTGGCAGGAAATGGAATACTGAAACCCGCTGCCAGGGGTGTAACTAGATTTCACTGGGCCCCCCTGCAAAACTGGATTGCCCTCCCCCCCCCCTTCCCCCCACGCCGCCTTCTGCACAGGGAAACTGAGAACCAATGTTAATCAGTTGGCTAGTGCACACTTAAATGTGCTTGACCATGCAGATTGAAAACAGACAACAGTGAAGCACTGCACATGTTTTCTCTATCAATTACATTAGCTTCTGTGATAAATATGTATCAAATCTTTGTCTGCAAAACTTTGTATGATTCCTTATCAGTGGCTGAGCAGATGCAGTCATTAGAACAATTGTGCAGAGATCAGAAAGGTTTTTTTTGGTTTTCTCCGTGCCCTTAGTTGTCAATCTCTCAGGACAAAGAAAAGAAACTTCTCCCCCCTCCACGGGTCCTCCTGCAGACTTCTGTGCCACCTTGCGGCTCTATTGTTACACCCCTGCCCGATGCAGTTTCCTGCTCTTCCATCTAGCAAAGCAAGCGGCAGGGATAAGTAACAGATAGTTTTCTGAAGTTGCAGTTTCCTGCTCTTCCCTCTAGCAGAGTGACCGGCAGTGATAAGTAACAGTGATAGTTTTCACTGAATACCCATCGGAGGGTTTGAAATCCGAAATATGACACATTACTAGATGTAAATTCATTTTAGCAGCCCCTATTATGCCCTCTCTGCCAGGATTTCATGGTGGAGACATTGTTCCCTTCTCTTTCTCTCTCTGCTTTTAAATGCATGCAGATAATACAAGAGCTAACAATATGTAATCTCACTAACATTTTGTAATTTATGGATGCTATGAAATGAGATAATTGCCTTTGGTTTAAATTCTGGGTATTACCTTCTGCAGCAAAAAGCCTGAAAAAGGGGAAGAAAAAAAAACCTTTTAGGGGCTCTTTTCACTCTCTGGCTAATTTGCCACTGTTTGTGCCGCCTTTAAGTAAGTGAGAAAAAGGAGAGAGTTTGCTGTCGACATTATTAAAAATATAGATGATTAGTCACACACGCTCGGAGACAAGACTCCAGCCTGGCCTCTCTGCGCTTATTAGCTGCATCGGGAGGTGGGGGGACTTCTGGCTGCCGCCGTGCAGAGAAACCTCTTTTAAAGCTGGACTCTGAGAAGACAGCTTCATATTCAGCTCTGATACAGTGTGTGTGAAATGCCGCGCCTGCCAAAGGGCTGTAATTCTGTCCAGAAATTCCTGATAGGTGAAAGGGGTCTGGTGGTGCGGATGAAAAGAGGCAGCTTTTAAAGGACCTTACAAAAATAAATTGTACAATTTAAAAAGGAACTGTAGCGAAAAGGGGGAACAAATGAATACGTTGCAAAGTGAGAAGTTAAAAAATTGAAACAGGATCAAGAAACGATTGATAGTCGCAGGGCCGGATTTAAGCCATGGCCACCTGGGCCATGGCCTAGGGCACTACAGGAGCAAGGGGGCACCAAAGCAGCAGGCTAAACTGGTGCAGCATTTGCATGCTTGCAAATGCTGCAATGCAGGGAGATCAAGCGAACGCCTGACTGCAGTACTCTGCTGCCAGCCACCTGTGCAGCAGCCACCTTGCGCTCTGTGCAGGTTTGCATTGTGGCCAGCAGGTTTGGACTTGGGCAACATTGGAGACGGAAAGGAAGAGGAAGCTTCTGCACTGGAGACAAGCAGAGAAATGAGTGACACAGATAGCTGCTGCGGTGTGAAGGTGAGCTGGCTACCTATACTGAATGGGGGGGTGAGAAAAGGAGGGATTAAGGGAGTCATCTGGCTACCTATACTGGAAGGAAAGGGGGGGTCATTTTGCTACCTATACTGAAGGGGAGCGGCTGGTAACAGTGGCCTTGGGAGGTAAAGAGTACAAATCCGGCCCTGGATATTCGTTATTTAATTTGTTCTTTTTTTTTACTACTGGCAGACATGAAAAAAACTAGACAGCTCCCCCCCCCCCCCTATGCCCTTGGTCAGCCAGGGATCATATAATTGTGCAGCCACCATGATCTAATGCAGAGGAGGTTAGGATAAGAAGTTGGAGCCACGCACAGCTCCAGGCCCCTTTGCACTTGAAGGGTCTGCTCCCCCTATTGCTATGCCTATGCCACCAAAGATTTTTTTTATAGGCGTGTTATCAGCCTGGCTTGCAACGAGTCTGTCGCTGTGCTGAGGGCGAATGAGCAAATTTCCAGCGGGGGGGGGGGGGGGGGGGGGTAGGGGGTTCAAGTTATGTGATCAGGCAGTGATTAGGTGTCAGTGATTGTTAAAGGTCCAGCATGCCAGATTTTTGGCAGATACCCAGCATGCCAGATTTTTGGCAGATATATCGTGTGGCGGTTCTCGACCATGGTGGTCTTTATCGTCCGCCATGGCCCGGTTCAGACCAGTATGTATATGTAACTTTACAGTAGGTAGTACAAAATCTGACAGATCTGACTGGTGTTAGAATAGTCCATCTCCTCATGGGGGATTCTTAGTACTTTCTTTATTCTCTACAAAAGCACTCCCCCATGGTACTGTATGCCTCCCCGTGTGGTCACACCACAGCATTAACATGCAATGCGACTTTTCTGAACCATTGCAATGTGATTGAAGTATAGTCACATCACAACATACTCTTGATAGTGTGAAAGAGTCTGAAGCATGGTGTGTCATATATACATGGAGTTTGTATGTTCTCCCTGTGTCTGCGTGGGTTTCCTCTGGGCACTTTCCTCTGGTCACTCAGGTTTCCTCCCACATTCCAAAACCATGCAGAAAAGTTAATTGACTTCCCCCTAAAGGTGCGTACAAACATCTGATTTTATGCCTGATTGTCGTTCAAACCGGACGTTTGAAAGACTTGTCATTAAAACAAAAGGTTGTTCAGACTCCTTGTACACACAGACAACAAAATGTTTGAAATGCTAATTACAGCTAATTTATATGTCGTTTGACTGGCCAATGGACTTGATAGAACAATGGACTAGATCAAATGACGACTGATCAAACAACTTATTGTTTGAAAGTCTATTACTGTCAAACTAATAGACTTTCAAACAACAAGTCGTTTGTACACATTTACGGACCTAACTGTCGTTTGAATGAAAGTTAGTTAGTCCATGGATCCGCCAAGTGGATCAGTCAAAACTGCTGCTAGCAGTCTAACGATCGTTCGTACACACCCCAAATATCAGACATGTGTACGTACCTTAACCATTTCAGCCGTCCAGACGTGATCCTCACGTCCAGCGGCTGCTCTGCTTCGGTGCCGCGCTTTGGCATGCTCGCGATCGCAGGCGCGTCCCCGTGCTGTCCTCCGGTAGCCCTGGGATCAGTGAACGGGATCTGTGTCCCCAGCAGAAAATCCGAAGCGCTCTTACTAGAGGCTTCAGTCTTTCTGCAAGTAAAAAAAATAAATTCAAGGTGGCCATCTTGTGGCCAAATAGTAAATTACATTACAATTTAGACATATAACAACATTAAAAATTAACTGTTTATTTCCCACACCAAAATATTACACAAATACAATTTTTAATGGAAAAAAAATTACAATTAAAAAAAACAAAAACAAAAACAAAACATAAATAGTTACCTAAGGGTCTGAACGTTTTAAATATGCATTTAAAGGGGGTATACTACGAACATTTTTTAAATTATAGCTTGTAAATAGTGATGGATGCAAAACGGAAAAAATGCACCTTTATTTCCAAATAAAATATTGGCGCCATACATTGTGCCGAAAACTGAGAAATAATGAATTTTTCCATTTTTTTCTTATTAATCCTGTTAAAATGCATTTATAAAAAAATAATTCTTAGCAAAATGTACCACCCAAAGAAAGCCTAATTAGTGGCGGAAAAAACAAGATATAGATCAATAAATTGTGTTAAGAAGTGATAACGTTATTAGCGAATGAATGGGAGGTGAAAATTGCTCTGATGCATAAGGTGAAAAATCTCCACGTGCTGAAATGGCTGGGGCACTATGGCGAACATTTTTAAATTTTAAATCTGTGCAAACATAGACAAATAAAAAGTACATTTTTTCCAGAGTAAAATGAGCCATAAATTACTTTTCTCCTATGTTGCTGTCACTTTAATAGGTAGTAGAAATCTAACAGAAGCGATAGGTTTTGGGCTAGTCCATCTCTTGATAGGGGATTCTCAGCAAGGCTTTTATTCTTTATAAAGATATAAAAGTGATGCTGGCCAGCTTCCCTGCTTGCTACACATTTTTTTGGCAGTTGGACAGAGCAAACTATCATTCACAAAGTGCTATTAAAAATAAATAAATCCCTGAGAATCCCCCCATGAAGAGATGGACTAGTCCAAAACCTGTCGCTTTGTACTACTTACTGTAACTGACAGCAACATAGGAGAAAGGTAATTTATGGCTCATTTTACTCTGGAAAAAACATACTTCTTATTTGTTTGTTTGTTTGCACATATTTTAAATTTTAAATTTTTTTGCCGTAATGCCCCTTTAAGACAAAATTGGCCTTAGATTATGATGAAAAAAAAACATATATCCAGGCACATTGCCTCTAGTTAGGGCATTAAAGAGAACCAGAGAGGAATAATTAAAAGTTATTTATACATACCTGGGGCTTCCTGCAGCTGCAGAAACCCTATTCGCTCCCACGCTGCGGTCCTCAGCTTCCTCCGTTCGCCGGTGCGGGTCCCGTCACTTCAGCCCGACTGGCCAGTCGATTGTAGCTGAAGTGCACTCCTTGCGTACCTCTCCAGCGGCTGCTGGAGAGATACGCAAACAGCGCACTTCACTGGCGTAGGCTGGCCACACCCCCTGGAAGGACGGGACCCGCACCGGCGAACGGAGGAAGCTGAGGACCTCGGCGTGGGAGCGATTAGGGTCTCTGCAGCTGCGGGAAGCCCCAGGTATGTATAAATAACTTTTAATTATTCCTCTCTGGTTTCCTTTAAAGAAGTTATTAAGGAAAGGGAAGTGCTGAAAGGGGTGTGGCCAGAAAATTTGCAAAAATCAGTAACCCTTCGCACACTTGCATGCAAATATTCAAACAAATGCATTCACAGATTCACTCATCCAGGCACCACTGTTGCATAGTTACATAGTTACTTGGGTTGAAAAAAGACATACGCCCATCGAGTTCAACCAGAGAACAAAGTACAACACCAGCCTGCTCCCACACATATCCCTGTTGATCCAGAGGAAGGCGAAAAACCATTACAAGGCATGGCCCAATTAGCCCCAAAAGGGAAAAAAATTCCTTCCCGACTCCAGATGGCAATCAGATAAAATCCCTGGATCAACATCATTAGGCATTACCTAGTAATTGTAGCCATCTATGTCTTTCAACGCAAGGAAAGCATCTAAGCCCCCTTTAAAAAATGCAGATATAGAATTTGCCATAACTATTTCCTGTGACAATGCATTCCACATTTTAATCACTCTTGCTGTCAAGAACCCTTTCCTAAATAAATGGCTTAAACTTTTTTTCTCCATCCGCAGGTCGTGTCCTCTAGTCCTTTGCACAAGCCTATAGAGTTTGCCATAACGACTTCCTGTGGCAATGCATTCCACATCTTAATCACTCTTACTGTAAAGAACCGTTTCCTAAATAAATGGCTAAAACGTTTTTCCTCCATTCCCAGATCATGTCCTCTAGTCCTTTGAGAAGGCCTAGGGACAAAAAGCTCATCCTCCATGCTTTTATATTGCCCTCTGATGTATTTATACATGTTAATTAGGGGGACAGGCAAAAATGGCGCACAGCGCCAATAGTGTCAGAATGGTGCTGCACTTAAAACGATATTTATCGTTTTATATGTTAATATTTTTTTTGCAGGGATCGGGCTGGAGAGGCAGTGGGCTGGCAGCGGGGTCAGGGTGGAGAGGCAGCGGGCTGGCAGCGGGGGTCAGGCTGGAGAGGCAGCAAGCAGTGGGCTGGCAGCGGGGTCAGGGTGGAGAGGCAGGGGGCAGTGGGCTGGCAGCAGGCAGTGGACTGGAGAGACAGCGGGGTGGAGGGAGAGGGAGGATTACGCAGCATGTGTATACATTACCTCGTCCCGGCCGGCGATCGCTCCTTCACTTCATAGCTTGCACGAGTCCTGCATCCAGCCAATCACCATGCGGCTTCAGTTTCCGCATGGTGATTGGCTGGATGCAGGACTCGTGCAAGCTATGAAGTGAAGGAGCGATCGCCGGCCGGGACGAGGTAATGTATACACATGCTGCGTAATCCTCCCTCCACCCCGCTGTCTCTCCAGTCCGACCCCCGCTGCCAGCCCACTGCCCGCTGCCTCTCCACCCTGACCCCGCTGCCAGCCCACTGCCCGCTGCCTCTCCAGCCTGACCTCGCTGCCAGCCTGCTGTCTCTCCAGCCCGACCTCCGCTGCCAGCCCGACCCCCTCTGCTAGCTCCCTGCATTGTTCAATGGCACACTGTTCTGCTGTTTTATATAACGCTATTTACCATTTTAATGTATTTACATTAAACCGGTAAATAGCGTTTTATAATCGGCAGAACGGTGCGCCATTATTTCCTCCGCGCCATTTTTTACTGTATGCGTTAATTAGATCCCCTCTAAGGCGTCTTTTCTCTAGAATTCACTTCTCACTGTTATCTCAACAGCTAAGTTCTTCTGAGAACTAAGACCCCGGCTTTTAACTTAGCTGTAGGGATAACAGTGGTGCCTGGATGAGTGAATCTGTGAATTCATTTGTTTGAACATTTGCATGCGAGTGTGTGAAGGGTTACTGATTTTTTCTAGATTATGATGGACATATGACGATGGTAGGGATTAGATTGTGAGTCCCTTTGAAGGACAGTTAGGTGACAAAACTACATACGGTGTACAGCACTATGGAAGAAATATATATATATATATATATATATATATATATATATATATATATATATATATATATATATATATATATATATATATAAAATTACAGAGGGGCTGAAGCACACAACAGGAAAACAGTGACATTGGCTCTTGGGAACTAAACCAAAAACCCAAGAGTCAACTAAATGGGAAAAAAGCAAACACCTTACCTTTCACTAGCTACCAAATGAACTCTCTGAACATGTGCCATGCACTCATTTATATGCTTAACTGTGCTAGAGGTGGGCATGGTTATGCAGGCTCACAGGGGCAAATTATAAATAATAATAATTGCATAAAAATTTGGTTTGTGCTGCTTACCCCTTGGTATTTATTTATAATCTTCCCCTGTGAGCGTGCATAACCACGCCCACCTCTAGGTAAGGTGAGGTGTTTTTAATTTCCTTTTTTCCCATTTAGTTGACTCTTGGGTTTTTGGTTTAGTTCCCACTAGACTGCTTATAAAAACTGACATTTTGCATGGTAGAGTAGGACTCACCAGATCGGGGACAATTTGGCGCAGTTGGTGAGCTTAAGCGTGTTAAAGCGTAACCAAGAGCCCCTGTCACTGTTTTCCTGTTGTGTGCTGCAGCACCCTCTGTAATTATTTCTTATGGAGTTTGGGGACCTCCTGTGCTGCGTGCATGCTTTGCATAGAATGGCATAAAAATTTGGTTTGTGATGCTTACCCCTTGGTATTTATATATATATATATATATATATATATATATATATATATATATATATATATATATATATATATATATATATATATAATCACTTTACTGTGACAACCTTTATGTAACCTTATCCAAAGCATAATTTAATTGGATGGTGCTGATCTCTGTTCCATTAATTTCTTTTACTTACTCGCAAACTGTCTGCAAACCCTCCAAAGACATTCCGTTTCCAGAGCGACACTCCACCACTGCTTGCGCACGTCAGCAGCAGAGCTTCTTTGGGGGAAAAATAAGTATAAAGTCATCTCTGATCTAATTATCTAGGTATTCAGGAGAAGCACACTTGCCAGGAATTAGCTTTTGATTTAGTATGCAAATTCACTCTTTAATTAGCTTGTTTAATCATGTCGCTAATTAAATGCAAGGAGCGATACAGCTAAATTGTGCACTTGCTGAAAAGCGGGATTGGAAAGAAAGGTGGGTGAGAGATAATTAATAAGATTGCTAAACAATTACAGTTTAGAGTTCATCTTCATTAATATCTCTCCTCATCTAAGTTTTGCAGCGCTAAGGTTACCGGTTCAATCATAAATCTAGGCACACGCTCATATTCACATCGCTTTATACAACTTTCCTTAGTCAATATTGTTATGTGTTTACTGTGGGCTTAAAATTTAATGAAAGCCAGAAGGATTATTGCTGCAAATGAGGCATTTTAAAGTGGAACGACATCCAAAACTATTTAAAGGGTACCTGAGATGGCAGCATTGGGTATATTTATACTTATCTGGGGCTTCCACCAGCCCCATGAGGTGTGTGGGGGGGTCCCTCGCAGGCGCCTCCATTCACTTGTAATAAATACCAGTAATTGGGCCAGTCGCGGGCAGTTGTGCATTTCTGCTCATGCGCGACCCGGTTACGCTCCCATGCCCAGGAGCGTTCCTGGCTGCAGGAGTGCACAGAAGACCGGGGCCGTCTGGATTACCGGAGAGGACGGCCCTGCACCTCATGGGGCTGGAGGAAGCCCCAAAGCCCCAGGTAAGTATAAATTTACCCTATGCTGCCATCTCAGGTTCTCTTTAAATACATTTTGGCTGGAAGGGGAAGAGTTAAAACACATCAGCCAGGTTGTTATTGTTGTCTGCTTTCTGTTTGTGGTAGGTTGTCTTTACTTCCTGCCTCGAGGGGAGCACCCAAGGTGAGGGAGGGAGGAACCGATCCCCTTCCCCCCGATGTGCAAAGCTCTCCCCTCATGCTGCAACCCCTCCTGTCCCCTCCAAAACGGCCCTGAGCAGGCACCGGGGTGCGCTGGGGCCCGTTGACTTCTAGTTACACCCCTGACCCAAAGCATTGCACTGCAATAGATTTCATTCTAAAACCAATTGAAAATCAATGTGCAGTGTGTGGTACAGATTACCCAGCAAGCTCATGGTGAACCAGAACTTCTAGAAGTGTGTAAGGGGCTAAAAAGGACCAAAAAGGTCTCTTACTAAAATGCCATGTAAAACAAAAGTTTGCCTTCTTAAAACAGAAGACATTTGCGATTATTCAGGTTGTAGTGAGCATATGATGTCTACCATGATGCATCACTGCTGAATATGCAAATCATCCTTTGTTGTCCCTGTAGGCTAGCCACACCTCCAGAACCACTGAAATGCAATGATGTGTCAGCTTGTTAATTGTACAGAGCCACAATAATCCAACATGCATAAAGACTGTTTCAGATTGGTTGATCCTCATCAGTGCATGGCATGGATTAATGTGGCTCTACGGGGTTGGACTTGAAGCACCGAGAGTTACAGATGACAAAAGCAAGCTCATGGTGAACCAGAACTCATAGGAGTGTGTAAGGGAGCTACAAAGTACCAAAAAGCACTCTTACTAAAATATTATCTAAAATGCTATGTAGAACAAGTTTGCCTTCTTGAAACAGAAGATATTTGTGTGTTGTAGGAAATGAATAGATTCCTTGCTGATCAGAATCAGAGGGATCAAGCTTTTTGCCAACAATACCCTACCTATTTAATCATCTGAGCACCACTGACCTGACAAGTAAAGCAAATGAGACTGAAATGGCTGTTCCAAGTAATGACTCCTCTTTTATAATCTGGGTGGAACCAGATACCAGGTGACCAAGACATCCAATAAGATGCTGCCACCACCAAGATTACTGACAGACGCTGCTTCTCATCCCTAGGTGTTGATTGGTGGACATTGTGGGACAGCTCACTGCACTCCCCAGTGATTTTTTATGAATATCAACATTATTCAGCTATGACCAAGCTGAACCAACTAATCCATACAACACTAGTGATATTTCAGGGATGACAGTTTTTGTACCCCTGGGGTAGAATGGTGGTGGTTCCTCTGTGGTGATTGCACAGATATTTACTCTCAGGCAGGGTGCCACTTTACATGTTTGTGGGAAGATTTTTGTGTTGTTGTGAAGGACGGTTACTGTGTTTCTCTTGCAAGAGTCTATAAACAAGCATGTGCTTCCTTTTCCTTCACTGTCTAATGATGCTGTCACATCTGACTGCACAGGCACCTTGCATGTTCCATCCAGCTCTTCCTGTCCTAACTGACAATAAAAGTAACAGACTATTAAATACCGTAATAATTTCCTCTATTTATAAAGAGCTCACCAAACTATTTTGCTTCTTGCGTATTCACCTCCGGGACAAAAATAGCAGAGGACATCCTGGAGTTGACAACATCACAGACACCAGTGAGGCTTGTTAAACTGTGTGCATTGTTTGTTTACCACATGTGGCATGGCTGAAATGTATGCATTTTGTTTCTCCAAGATGGTATTACGTAGAGTGTAACTGTAACCACTCAAACAAGGAAAAACTGTTCATACTAGTGTTATGTTATAAGTGGAAATGCCTGCTGTAACTTCTGGTTTTTGGTGTAGTCTCTAAAATAGGCTCCATATATAAACAGTTCAAGGACCAGGTAAAAAGTGGGTATTGATTAGCCTTCACCTACTACACACATGTGGAAGGTAAGGAAAGATGCATAACCATCTGTGTAACAATAGTCCTTTCAATGGTGCAGTGGGGGGGGGGGGGGGGGGAGGAAGCATGGGCTATGGGGACCCACCCACCCTGCAGAGCTATATTGTAATATTTAGCTGATCCCACTGCGCCATTTCTCCACTTCCTCCCGGCATGCACTTACTCTACGCTACATATATGGCTCCCAGTGCATGTCATGTGACCAGGAGCCATGTATGCAGCCCAGATCAAGTGCCTGCTGGGAGGAAGGGGGACCCAATGTAGCGGGAACAGATAAATATTTTTGCACAAGATAGCTCCGCTGTGCTAATACTCTGCCAGGGGAGGTGATGGAGCAGAGCGGTCTGTGCATGCAAATAGGCACCCAGTATAAGAAGTTAGACCTCTTTACTGAAGAAATCATGCAGATGTATCTCACACACCACCATCAAATCTTCACATTATTCTACAGACAGTGACATCTTGTGGTTGCTTTACTATACTGCAGTTTAGGTAATTCTGTTGATACTGCCAACAGGGAGAAGGGGAAGGGGTAGTTGTGGCCAACATGCACGGTGGGATGAAGGGGCAGCAGTATCTGCAGGAAACCCCAGGATAATTGCGGTTGCTTCTGCCTGTGTGGTTTTTCTTTCCTCTGGATTGAGGTGCAGCAAGAGTAAACTTGATGCATTAGTGTTTGTTTTGTTCAACCCAGATATGAATGCTGCTGATCACTCATGCCTCATGTATTTTTTTCTGTGCAAGAAATAATCTACAAACACTCGCTTGGAAATTCCTTTTTCTGAAGGCTGTTACATTAGTAACTTTCTCAAAGTGCCCATCAGAACTGCCAGGTATGAAAAGAATGTCACTTATGGAAGAGACACAGCCTCTGCTACGTTCTCCTTTCATACTCATAATAATAAGGAGGCCTGCCATTCCACAAATGTATTCTCAGAGTCCTAATGTAATGAATTCAGCTTGAGGTGTCCTCAGGCAATCCTGCTTTTTAGTCTGTCATTGGATGCACCTAATTATAACTTTTTTTATTTTTGCAAAAGGAATTTACTAAATATGGCAAATCCTTAGATACACAGGATCCAGCTCTCCTTTACCTTCTAAGTAGTTTTAGAGTGCTTTTTAGTTTTACTTTACAATAATGCAAACCCCAACAGCACTGCTGGTACAACGAGGTATCACCTGTGACTCATACAAACCCTCTTTGAACTCACATCATGGGTGGTGGAGTTCTGGAGCCTCACACACCATACAGAGCATAAAGCAGGCCTCACAGGAGCCTATAGGCATAGGTGTCCTCCATGAACCTACAAACACCTGCTGACAGGGGCGTTGCTAGGTTCCTAGGAGATCCAGGGCACCCATGGGCACCAGGTACTCAGGGGCGTGGCCATGCATGGAGTGGGCGTGGTCATGGGTGGGACCAAATTACATGAACTTAACAGCGGTATAACCTAGTGATAATGGGCCTGCCCAGCAAAAAAAAATGTTGGATGGAGCCCCCTATCCTTAAATTAGATTTTCTATCAGTATGGGCATAGAGTAAAGATGCATACACACTTTCAATTTTGACTGGTCAATCACCTACCAATGTTACCACCTCTATGTAGTATAAGGTCCAACAGACTTTGAATACTATGAACAGAGCTGAGCTCTTATACCTTAGTGCAGTGCAGTGATCTGCAAACTTGGCTCTCCAGCTGTTAAAGGGATACTGTAGGGGGGTCGGGGGAAAATGAGTTGAAGTTACCTAGGGCTTCTAATGGTCCCCTACAGACATCCTGTGCCCGCGCAGCCACTCACCGATGCTCCGGCCCCGCCTCCGGTTCACTTTTGGAATTTCAGACTTTAAAGTCTGAAAACCACTTCGCCTGTGTTGCCGTGTCCTCGCTTCCCCTGATGTCACCAGGAGCGCACTGCGCAGGCACAGACCGTACTGGGCCTGCGCAGTACACTCCTGGTGCCATCAGCGGGAGAGAGGACACGGCAACGCAGGTGCATTGGTTTTCAGACTTTAAAGTCTGAAATTCCAGAAGTGAACCGGAGGTGGGGCCGGAGCATCGGGGAGTGGCTGCGCGGGCACAGGATGTCTGTGGGGGACCATTAGAAGCCCTAGGTAACTTCAACTCATTTTCCCCCGACCCCTTACAGTATCCCTTTAAGGAACTACAAGCCCCACAATGCATTTCAAGAGTCTGACAGCCACAGTCATGATTCATAAAGGCAAATGCATTGTGGGTTGAAGCTGTAAGGGTAAATGGAAAGAGGAGATCACTCCAATAAAGCCAATAGGCAGTTTACACTTATAACATATACATTTTATTAATAGTTTCCTTAAAAATCATTTAAAGACTGTGTACCTTAGGTGGAGTCGGCCGACCCTCACAGCACATCACTCCCAACACATACACACATACATACAGGGGCAGAGTTCGTTATAGTGATCACTTTAATTATGGCCCATGTATCTAAGATGATTGCAACTCCAGCTTCTCCAACCAGCATAATGTTCATCAATTAGCACAATGGTCCCAACAATGTTAGTGAAGCAGGGACACACAAAGCACATATAGCAAGATAGAACGATTGACCTCCGCGGGCAAATCAGTTCAAAGATAGCAAGCCAGACAAGCGGCATAAGCAGTATGACATATATTCAATATTCATCTGCAGACTCTACCGGTTCAACGATGACCCCCATGCATTGTGGGACTTGTAGTTGCTTAACATCTGGAGAGCCAAGTTTGCAGATCACTGCACTGGTGCATAGTTCACTATATGTATGTGTTCAAAAAACACTGTAGTGCCAACCGACTGCAACCTCTTTGGCCAACTTCTGAAATCTGTAAAGCATTGTGTAATCTATTGGTATTGGCTTTATATAAATACAGGTGAGCAATGTAAACTGCGCCATGAACTGGAAAAGAGACATTTGTGAAAGCCACAGAAGGTGTTGTGAACACAGTTTGCGTGATACAAGTTGTGAAAAACTTAAATAACAATAACAAAAAATGTGAAAGCCCTTGTTTTTGTCTTGCTGAGGTATCACATTTCTACGACACCGGCAGGCTATTATCCACTGACCGGGAACAATGAATAACCACCGGCCAATTGTTTTTGTTTCCTAGATACAAATATATTACCCATCTTTAAATCGCATCATCTGAAGCATAGTGGAAAAATGAGATATTTGTTCAGACAGGAAGCCGGCTCCTGAGTCACAGAAAAGTTGGCTCGTTCTGATGCACGTTTATAGGCCTGATTACTAATGAGCTGATAATGATCAGATCATGTCACATAGAATTCAAACTCAGTAGGCCATTCACTAGACTCAGTATCAAAACAAGGAGAACAATACATGGAAAAGATAAGTGGCTTTCCAACTGGTACCAAAAATTTAATTTATGTTATGCAGTCCGCTGTTTAAATAAATAGGACTATATTTATAGAACATGGTTTATAATTTAACTCACTCCGTTTACTCATGATGAGTGTTTTGGGCCTGTAGGGTGATATACAAGAGCACATAAGTTCAAGGCTTCCAAGTAAGGAAACCCCTGCCACAAAAGGAAGTCTGTAATGAGATCCATGTGACGGCTGCCATGGCTGACCTCTATCTTAGAAATGCTATCAGTTTGGCTGCTGTGCAGCTCCTTAAAGTGTACCTGAGGTGACATGGAACATGAGGAGCTAAAAAGGTGTATGTAACATTCCAATGATAGTAATAACTAGGCTGTGCTCCTTTTTCTTTTACTGCCTGAAAGGGTTAACCGTCAGGCATGCAAGTGACAACTTCTCTCTTGTCAGAAGGATAGCTTAACCCTCCCTGATAAGGAATTAAAGAAACATTTCCTGGCAGGGAACAACTTCTGAAAGCAGGGAATAGATAAAAAAAAAGGTCAGTAGTTCTTGTATTTTAGCTCTGGCACACTTAATAAACACAATAAAACATTAAATCTATTTTGTACATTTTTAAATATTGGGTTCACTTTCTGATGAGTTAGGAAATATCACAAACAATGATAGGGGGTGATGTTTATGAAAGGTCGGAGATTCTGGTAAACCCCCTCCCTCCTAAACTTACTGCCTAACCTACAGATGTGCTAACTACCCCTGATGGTCATGTGTAACCTCTCTCTACTCAGACCACAGTGCTGTTACTCAGTGTTCAATGCTTTCATGCTCTCCAGACAACTGCCTCCATCTGCAGGCCACATTTCTCTCCCATAGAACAAAAGCAGGATGGGGTGGACAATTCACATCTTCCCACAACTGCTATGCTCAGTTCCAGTAACCTCTGGACTGTAATCCACCATAGCCACTCATTGTATCATTTGCCTGAGAAAGAGGGAGTGGTTTGTGGCTTTAAAAGCAACCTCCAGTAGCGGTCAAGGGAGAGGACAAGTGGTGCAAGTCTAATGTCCTCTCCCAATAGACATTACCGGGGCTAAGGGCTCTGCAGTGAGTCTGCTTTTCTCCACGTGAAGCCATCAATGTGCCCAATGGAAGCTCCAGCTTGGCATTATTACTGAAACTTTAGAGAGATCTTGTCAGTGGCTGCAGAGCGGGGTGTAAATGTGTAAAGTGGGTACTTTGACGAGAGCCATAACAAAACTCACAGAACTGATTTTATCACTAATCCAGAAGATCCCGCGTTTAAGTATTTCTACACTCTCTACCTTTGATATTTGACATTGGCACATGATCTACTGTTCTAGCTTCCTGGCATTGCTGATATGGGCTGTAAAATAGAAGCAGTGCCTCAAAAAGATGTGCAGTATTCACATGGACCTGCAAGATTTGTCCTTCCTGGATAAAAACTGGGTGATTGTGATGAAACGCGGAAAAGCCGCTGTCTCTCAAGGCGAGGCGGCTGTTTCCGCGTCCAGCATTGCGTCACAACGCGGAAAAAACGCCGCATGCCGCTTAGGCAGAGCGGCGGAATCCGCATTGGAGGCGGCTCCCGCACTCAGTTCACTGGATACATTGCAAGACAGTACTGGTGTGGCTGGGACTGATAGTCCACCAAGATTCAGACTTACACGCGCGCGAGCACAGAGGCAGAGTTTAAATAGCTGTTAGAAGGGAGTCGGCTGACCAGCTGGGTCAGCTGACAAATTCCACTGCTCCCATTGGACCAGCAATTAGGGAGGTCCTGGAAAGGTCCTAGAGTATATATACTGCTGGTTGTTCACTTGCTCTTTGTCTGGCGTGCGATCACACACGTGGGAGCACCCAGATCCGTAGTCAGATCCGCTAGTGTGCCGGGACCAGCTGGAGCTGTAATCCTACACTTAGCTAGATTCTGTTGATAGCTAAAGTACTAGTTTGATTGTGATTATCTGTTATGACTTTTGCCTGCCTTGACTACCCTTCTGAACTCTGATCTTGTACCTCGTTATTTCTGATACTCCGTTGCCGAACCCCGGCTCGCTCCTAGACTCTGTTTCTGCCTCCTGATTTTGTACCCCGATATATCTGATACCCCGTTGCCGAACCCTGCCTGTACTTTGACTCTGCCTTTGTCTGCTGATCTTGTACTTTATCTGTCTGTGTGTTTACGACCTGGCTTGTCCGACCTCGAGAACCGACCTTACCGTTAGAGGCGGTTCCTCGCTCTGTTAGCGATCCTTCCTCCTGAGGGTCACTTTCAGATATACCTTCCTACTGTCAGTCTGACTCCTCCCGTCTTGGAGAGCTCAGGTCTGCGGAAGGAATCTGTGCAGTACTCCTTGCTGCATTGAGGCCTTGTCCTCTAAGTGTTACAGTTACACCAAACACTACACTCTACTCAGGTGAACAGAGGTTAGTTTGTATATCGGATTATCGGTGAGACTGCAGATCACTTATAATCTGGTATATATCTGTATTTCCGGTGATACTGCAGATCACCGGTAATCAGATACTCTCTGCGCCCACCGATCGCTACAGAACGCCAGACCAAATACAAAATGGACGCAAACACTGATTGTCTGGGTGTACTTGCCACTTCGGTGGACAACATCAATCAAGTACTGGGCACCCACATGACTCTTATTGATGCCCTATCAGGGTCTGTACAAATCCTCCAGACATCAGTGGATCATGTGCGATCCTCTCCTAGCTCTGACATACGTATGCCTGTACCTGAAAGCTTTTCCGGCCACAGATCTGACTTCCGGAATTTTAGGAGTAGAGTATTGTCCTATTTTGAGTTGAGACCCCAATCTTCGGGTACTGAGACCCAGAGGGTCACGTTTATAAAGACTTTGTTGTCCGGCGACTCCCAGTCTTGGGCATATAGCCTGCCCGCCGGAGACAAAGCTCTTACCTCTGTAGAGGAATTCTTTAACGCTATGGCAGTAATTTACGACGATTCGGACCTTGCTTCGACTTCTGAGCGGAAGCTCAAGCTTTTGCGTCAAGGCGAAGGTCCGGTCGAAGATTACGCGGCCGAGTTTAGGAGGTGGTCAGTTACGGCCAGGTGGGACACTTATGCCCTATTAGATCGTTTCTTGTCAGGGCTGTCCGATGAGGTCTCTGATTTGATGTTAAGCCAGCCCGAGCCTAGAACAGTCGATGAGGCCATCTCAGCGGCCATCCGAATCGACCGCAGGCTGCGCTACCAAAAACAGACCAAGGGTAGTTCCCGTGTCAGAGGGGTATCTTACACTACGGTCCCAGTGACTCCACCTCCTACTATTGCACCTTCTCCCGTCTTGCCTCCATCCGAGCCAATACAGATTGCTCGGTCAAAATTGACCCAGGTAGAGCGAAGACGGAGAATGACCGAACAGCTGTGTCTGTACTGTGCTGAAGGGGGGCATATGGTACAAAACTGCCCTAACAAGCCGGGAAGATGCTACCGTTTAGGAGTGGTAGGGGGTAGCACCCTAGGTGCCCGGCTCATACCCTTAAACGAAAAACGTTTGCTCCTTCCCTGTATGATTACATGGGGGGACAAATCTGAAGCCACAGAAGCCTTTGTTGATTCAGGCTCCGCGGCTAACTTTATGAGTTCAGAGTTTGCAGAAAAGTTGGGCATTCCGCTCACCTCAGTAAAACCACCTATCCAGGTTACTGCTGTGGACGACTCCCCGCTGCAAAGGGACCGTCCGCTGTCTCAGACACCAGAGGTGGAAGTCACTATTGGGGTTCTGCATAATGAAAGTCTAAGTTTCTTTGTATTACACATGACCACCTCCACAATTGTTTTAGGAATGCCCTGGCTGCAACTCCATTCGCCACAGATTAATTGGGCTACAGGACAATTAACTAGTTGGTCAGACTTCTGTTCCCAACAGTGTCTAGGGAAGGTGACTTTAGGTCAGACCAAGTTGCATGTGGAGGGGGTTCCCGAGCAATACTCTGAGTTCTCGGATGTATTCTGTCCCAAAGCTGCTGACAAGTTACCTCCTCATCGCCCTTTCGATTGCCCCATCGATCTCCGTGTCGGTTGTATGCCCCCTAGGGGTCACTTGTATAATTTGTCTGGACCAGAGAAAATAGCGATGCAGGAGTACATTCGTGACAATTTAGCCAAAGGGTTCATTCGCCCCTCCCGGTCGCCTGCAGGGGCCGGTTTCTTTTTTGTTAAGAAAAAAGACGGAGGGCTGCGACCATGCATCGACTACCGTGGCCTGAATAAAATCACGGTGAAGAATCGTTATCCGTTACCATTGATAGACGATTTATTTACGCAAGTCACGAACGCTAAGATCTTTTCAAAATTAGATCTGAGGGGTGCATACAACCTGGTCCGCATTATAAAGGGTGATGAATGGAAGACGGCCTTCAACACTCCCGACGGGCATTACGAGTACTTAGTGATGCCCTTCGGGTTGTGCAATGCGCCAGCCGTCTTTCAAGAATTAATCAACGAGGTATTCAGGGAGGTGTTGGGTAGATTTGTACTAGTATACCTTGACGATATACTAATCTATTCCAACAACCTCCCCGAGCACAGGGTCCACGTTAAATTTGTGTTGGACAAATTGAGGCAAAATATGCTGTATGCCAAGGTGGAGAAATGTATTTTCGAGGTGACCACTGTCACATTTTTAGGGTATGTGATCTCCACCTCAGGCCTGTCAATCGATCCTGCCAAGGTCACAGCTGTCCTGGAATGGCCACAGCCAGTGGGGTTGAAGCCCCTGCAAAGATTTTTAGGTTTTGCGAATTACTATAGGAGGTTCATAAAGGGATACTCCACGATAATTGCCCCTCTTACCAGTCTCACAAAAAAGGGGGCAGATACCAACCACTGGTCTCCTGAGGCTGTGGCAGCTTTTTCTCACTTGAAAAAATTGTTTTGCTCTGCACCCATATTGAGACACGTAGACACCTCTTACCCATTCATTGTGGAGGTTGATGCCTCAGAAGTTGGAGTAGGGGCTGTGCTGTCTCAACGCTCTGGGCTGCAGGGGAGGTTGCACCCGTGTGCCTATTTCTCTCGGAGGTTTTCACCGGCAGAGAAAAACTACGACATAGGCAACCGGGAACTTCTGGCCATTAAATTGGCATTTGAAGAATGGCGCCACTGGTTAGAAGGGGCAGAACACACGATCACGGTGTATACTGATCACAAGAATCTGGAATACATCGAGGGGGCTAAGAGACTAAGTCCCCGACAGGCCCGTTGGTCGTTATTTTTTACGAGGTTCAGATTTATTATCACATACACTCCAGGCAGCAAAAACATCAAGGCAGATGCCCTGTCCAGATGTTTCGAATTAGAGACAGCACAGCCCCCCGCTCCTGAGTCCATCATCCCGCAGAGGCTGGTGTTAGCAGCCACAGAGACCTGGGAGGATTGGACAAAGGTTTTGGGTCCCTTTCAGCAGGATGTCCCTGAGGGGAAACCGGAGGGGGTCTTGTTTATCCCACTGTTTTTTCGTCTACAGGTCTTACAAATGTTTCACGCCCATAAGAGTGCTGGTCACCCTGGTGCTGCCAGAACGCAGGATCTGATTGCCAGGTGTGCTTGGTGGCCTTCTATAGCAACAGACTGCAAGGAATATGTCAGGGAATGTGCGGTATGTGCCAAAAGTAAACCCTCCCGGCAGGCACCTGTCGGTACCTTACAGCCTTTGCCCGCCCCGAGTGAACCATGGACCCACTTGTCCATGGATTTTGTGGGTGAGCTCCCCAGGTCTGAAGGCATGTCGGTCATTTGGGTGGTAGTCGACCGCTTCAGCAAAATGGCCCATTTCGTGCCTTTGAAAGGACTCCCCTCGGCCCAAGAATTGGCTGACCTATTCATCGTCCACATTTTCCGGCTGCACGGTATTCCGGAGAACATTGTGTCCGATCGGGGAGTCCAATTTATCTCTAAATTCTGGAGGGCATTCTGCCACCAAATGGGCATGAAGCTGTCTTTCTCGTCAGGCTACCACCCACAGACGAATGGGCAGACTGAACGAATTAATCAGTCTTTAGAACAGTTTTTAAGATGTTACGTTGCGGAGGCACAGAATGACTGAGTGAAGTTTCTGGCTTTTGCAGAATTTGCGCAGAATAATTTAAAGAGTTCTTCTTCTGGTTTTTCCCCGTTCCAGATTGTGACAGGGAGGTCGCCCAAGTTCTCCCCTTTGCCAGTTGCCTCTTCTCCATTCCCAGCGCTGGAGGATTGGCAGAGGTCACTCAGGGACAATTGGGGAATTGTTAGAGATAATTTGCAGAAAGCGTTCCAAAGTCAAAAGGGTCAAGCGGACAAGAGACGTTCCATGGAATGGAAGTTTCAGCCAGGGGATTTAGTCTGGGTGTCAACACGTCACTTGACCCTGAAGCAGCCTTCTGCCAAACTAGGCCCCAGGTTTGTGGGTCCGTTTTCTGTGACCAAAAAGATCAACAACGTCACTTATACCGTTGATCTCCCCGCCAGCATGCGTGGGGTGAGATCATTTCACGTATCCCTGCTCAAACCAGCAGTCCATGTGGGCCCTACTCCTCCTCCTCCTGTCCTGGTGGATAGTCATCCTGAGTTCGAAGTAGAGAAAATTTTGGACTCTCGCATTGTCCAGAACTCGGTACAGTATCTGGTACACTGGAAGGGATATGGCATTGAGGAGAGACAGTGGGTACCGGGGACTCGCATGCATGCGGATGAGTTGAGGAAAGAGTTTCATGCCTTACACCCCGAGAAGCCTGGTAGGAGTTGTCCGGAGTCCACTCCTGGGGGGGGGGGGGTACTGTGATGAAACGCGGAAAAGCCGCTGTCTCTCAAGGCGAGGCGGCTGTTTCCGCGTCCAGCATTGCGTCACAACGCGGAAAAAACGCCGCATGCCGCTTAGGCAGAGCGGCGGAATCCGCATTGGAGGCGGCTCCCGCACTCAGTTCACTGGATACATTGCAAGACAGTACTGGTGTGGCTGGGACTGATAGTCCACCAAGATTCAGACTTACACGCGCGCGAGCACAGAGGCAGAGTTTAAATAGCTGTTAGAAGGGAGTCGGCTGACCAGCTGGGTCAGCTGACAAATTCCACTGCTCCCATTGGACCAGCAATTAGGGAGGTCCTGGAAAGGTCCTAGAGTATATATACTGCTGGTTGTTCACTTGCTCTTTGTCTGGCGTGCGATCACACACGTGGGAGCACCCAGATCCGTAGTCAGATCCGCTAGTGTGCCGGGACCAGCTGGAGCTGTAATCCTACACTTAGCTAGATTCTGTTGATAGCTAAAGTACTAGTTTGATTGTGATTATCTGTTATGACTTTTGCCTGCCTTGACTACCCTTCTGAACTCTGATCTTGTACCTCGTTATTTCTGATACTCCGTTGCCGAACCCCGGCTCGCTCCTAGACTCTGTTTCTGCCTCCTGATTTTGTACCCCGATATATCTGATACCCCGTTGCCGAACCCTGCCTGTACTTTGACTCTGCCTTTGTCTGCTGATCTTGTACTTTATCTGTCTGTGTGTTTACGACCTGGCTTGTCCGACCTCGAGAACCGACCTTACCGTTAGAGGCGGTTCCTCGCTCTGTTAGCGATCCTTCCTCCTGAGGGTCACTTTCAGATATACCTTCCTACTGTCAGTCTGACTCCTCCCGTCTTGGAGAGCTCAGGTCTGCGGAAGGAATCTGTGCAGTACTCCTTGCTGCATTGAGGCCTTGTCCTCTAAGTGTTACAGTTACACCAAACACTACACTCTACTCAGGTGAACAGAGGTTAGTTTGTATATCGGATTATCGGTGAGACTGCAGATCACTTATAATCTGGTATATATCTGTATTTCCGGTGATACTGCAGATCACCGGTAATCAGATACTCTCTGCGCCCACCGATCGCTACAGTGATAATGAATGTGTAAAGAGGTGCAAAGCATGACATTTTACTACTAGTTTTGCACCAGCTCCTCTAGATGAGAAGTCTAGAAATCTAGAAAGTCTTTTCTTCCCATAGTGCACAGCCATATCAGAATCTGATGTATCTGCAAAGCATGACTGTGTCATGCCCGGAATTTGGTTTGGTGCATAACACAGCTCAGAATGGACATAAAATATAAAAAGAAGACTAGAAAAACACAAATAATAGCAGCTTTAACAAGAAATAATAACACAGAAACAATAGCAGTAGCTTTAACAAGACAAGACACAGGCCCATATGCAATTAACTTTTTCTCCTGAGTTATCTACAGGAGATCATTTTCATCTTCACCTTAAAATAACTTCTCAGCATTTTACAATTGGAAAAAATACCAAAAAGTTGGTGACAAAGTACTGTCAAAATTATTCTGGGTATTTTCTTGATTGCTGTTTGTTTAAAAGGCATTTTACAAAGTGTGAAAATGTCACCTACGAGAAAACTTGGGAGAAAAAGGGAATTGCATAAGGGCCATAGTGTTTCAATAGTCAGTCTATAGGGAGCATCTGCCTACGGCTGCAGGCCTACAGTTCAGAAGGGTGACAGTGGAGGGGAAGAAGAGTTCCTATGCCTAGCGGTCCTGGAGAAGATGGTCCAAAATCTGTTGTCATTGATTTCTTTGAGAACTTGCCTTGTCCAATTTTGGGGTTTAGTACGGCTTGAACCTGTGATTAGCATCGACCTATTTATGTTTTTGATATTGTTATATGAGCACATTAGCAATCCGGCTATATTACCGCATTTAGAAATGATAAGCTTAAAGAGAATCTGTACTCTAATATTCTTACACTAAAAAGCATACCATTCTATTCCTTATTTTCTCCTGTGCCCCTCTGTGCTGTTTCTGCCACTCTCTGCTGCAATCCTGGCTTGTAATTAACAGTTTTAGGCAGTGTTTACAAACAAACTAACCAGCTTGTGATAGGCTCACATAAACAGAGTGTGTGAGTCATACAGAGTGTGCAGGGGGCCTGCAGAGGGTGTGTAACGCTTCTATCCAATCACAAGCAGCCCTGCACATTCCACACATTCAAGCCTTAGCCCGACAGACACGACAGAGGAAAGGAGATAAGATTTATTACAGAGACAGTGCAATTAGGAAAGGCTGCAGTAAGCCAGAGCACATTAGAACAGGCATAGGAACTTATAGGATAGAAGAACTAAGGCTGAGAAATTTGTCACAGAGTCTCTTTAACAAAAGCAGGCACTTAAGCTTCATCCACCACCCTTTTTTGAAACACTGTTTTTTACATGCACACTCCCTAGTGTGTGATGGGATGTTTGAAGGAAAAATATGCACGCTACACTTGTAATCTTTAGCCAAGGTCAAACTCGTTGAGAATTATATGACTTTCATCGACAATGCTTGCTTAATTATTTATTATTATTTTTACAACTCAATATAGAGAATATTGATGTCCCTACGAAGAATGCTAGGAAAATTATTATTATTAGTATTTATATAAAAACTCATCTTCCGTAGCGCTGCACAGAGTACTTGACTGTCCCTCAGAGAAGGCATTGTGTAGTGTATATATTGTAGTCTAGGGCCAATTTAGGGCGAAAATAATGAACTTTACTATATGTTTTGGGGATGTGGAAGAAAGCCCGGAGGAAACCCACACAGACACGGGGAGAACATAACTACTCTGTGCACTGGCTGGGATTTGAACTGGGTACCCAGTGTTGAAAGGCAAGAGTACTAACCACTACGCCACTATGCAGCCCACTACACCACCGAGCTGCCCAAAATTGTTATCCTTTTTTACATTACAGTTACCTTGTTTATTGATTCCTTTACTGTATCTGGTCCAGTAGAAGTGCCAAACTCAGTTTTAGTTTGCCACGATGGGAGCTGGCCAGATTACATTTATTGCAAGAATCTACTTTGAAAAGTAGGCAGTTTGTTAGCTGTTGCGGTTTCTTGTATTAATTACATGGACAGTATTCACTTATTCTCTCTGACTTGACATTCTGTCTTTCTTTCCCCAAAATGACTTCCATGTGTTTTTGGAGGATTATTCACAAGTCATCATTTGATTAGTATGATTTTATTTTATTGGAATGCTGGAAAAATAAACACTCACAAAGAAAAATACAATTCTTCTCTGACCACATTAACCACAAGAATATTAGAACTCTGCTAGCTCTTTGGGTGCAGTAAAGATAAAATGTTATAAGTCTTTAAATCGGTAGACAATAAGCTTCCTATACATAGCCTTTTTACTTACTTCTTACTATACTGTCTGCCATTAGCATTCTGTAATGCATAGTAATTTAGTAATACATACGGTAGTTACATAGTTCTTTGGGTTGAAAAAAGACAAATGTCCATTGAGTTCAACCAGAAAACAAGGTACAACACCAGCCCGCTCCCTCACATATCCTGTTTTAACCAGAAAAAGGTCAAAACACTTACAAGGCATGGCCCAATTAGCCCAAAAAAAAGGGAAAAAATGCTTCCTGACTCTAGTTGGCAATCACATAAAATCCCTGGATCAACACCACTGGGAATCACCTAGTAATTATAGCCATGGATGTTTTTCAACACAAGGAAACCATCTAAGCCCCCTTTAAAATGCAGATATAGAATTTGCCATAACTATTTCCTGTGACAATGCATTCCACATTTTAATCACTCTTGCTGTCAAGAACCCTTTCCTAAATAAATGGCTTAAACTGTTTTTCTCCATCCGCAGGTCATGTCCTCCAGTCCTTTCCACAAGCCTAGGGACAAAAAGCTCATCTGCTAAGCTTTTATATTGCCAGTTTATCTAACCTTTCCTAGTAGTGAGAAAGGTGTTATGAGGAAGGTGTTATGCTGGATCTAGTTACTGTACTACTGATAGGATCTCTGGACTGCTTTTATGTTTGGAATGTCCTTATCATTAATTTAGGTCTGCTGAGTGTAGGTTATCGAAAGTCATATGAAAAGGACCATTTTTCAGAGAAGGATTCAGGTGAAACTAGATGTTGTTGTTTCTGAAAAAAACACAGGATATTGGCTTGAAAATGCTAGAGGCATAATCAATCTGATTGGCTGTATGTGGCTCCACCCACCTTTCAAAATGACAGTACTTGTCACCCAGTGACTCCCAAGTTTGGGGACTCTGGATTTTATACTGTGAGAATGAGAGCTTTTTAAATGTTCTCATTTAAGTCAACAGGGAAAATCTGATTGGATGTTTTTAGCTCCACCCACTTCTTTGAGTTCCCAAAATGTGACAAAATGTTTCAAGTTGACCCCATGACTAAGTGACCCAGTTTTGGTGAGTTTAACTTCAGAGCTGTACGAGTGGCGATAGGTTGAACATTTCCTATGAAAGTCTATAGGAAAAAATGGGGTCTTCCAATCTCCATACAAGATCTGGGTGTGTAGTGAGTGGCCTGTATAGTGGACAAGCCGTCCAGTAGTCAAAATTGGCAAGAAGTGTATTTGACTGGCCAAGTTTAAAGCTGCATTCGATTTACATTAAATGTCCATCCAAGTCAGAATTATTATCATCTCATGGACCACCTCTAGGCTCCATGAGCCTGATCCAATTCACTTTGTCTCCTAGGTGATGTATTTTAAGCCACCAGCAAAAAAAGAAAATCTCAGAATAATTTTGACACTTTTGATACTTTTTCAATTGCAGAGAGTTGGAAAGTTATTTTAACCATTTAAGGACCGCAGTGATTGAAATCTACGCCCTGTTTTGGTGGGCTTTTGGCTGGCAGGGCGTAGATTTCAATCACTGTCTGCAGCGCGCATCCGCCGTTTTCGCCGATCACGCCGCTCAAACCCGACGATTCTCGCCGCATCTCACAGGCTCTGCCTGTCTCTATGACGGCAGAGTCATGTGAGCCGGTCAGGAGCCGATTTCATTGGCTCCTGGCCCTGTCTTTCAATGTAAGCTGTTCCCATTGGCTTACATTGAAAAACAGGGTCATTAGCCAATGAAAGCGGCTCCTGACCGGCTCACATGACTCTGCCGTCATAGAGACGGCAGAGTCTATGTCCTGGGGGTCCCGGCGAGCGGCGATAACGGCGGTTGCGACGGGTATGTGCGGCGATTCGTCGGGATTGGACCAGCGGTCTCTGGTCCTTAAGTGCCCAGAGACCGCTGGTCCTTAAGTGGTTAAGATGAAAGATGAAGATGAAAATTATCTCCTAGGAAAAAAATTGGGCCACATGACTGCTCTTAAAGGATACCTGACCCGGTTAAAACTTTTAAAACTAAGCAGAGAGGTATGTTTGCAACCAAGATACATACCTCTGTGTGCCCAGATATGTCCGCCCTGCTCCCCCTGGTCTCCGTAACAGCCACTTAAATATTTTTCTGTCAGAGTTAAAGTGGACCTGAACTCAGAACGTCCCCTCTGCTCTAAAAAGCTATGCAACAGCATAATAACCTTTAAACAAAAAACATTTCTTTGTTACAGCTGATACAAATCCTAAAATAAATCTGCACTGTTTCTACTTCCTGATTTATGGAAGCCGACATATTGTTAACCTAGTTTCAAATGGCCTTATCTGCCATCTCTGCCATAGGCAGTCATGTGAGACAGGGGAGAGACCAGATTACAACTTGTGATTGGTCACAGAGGAGGGGGAATTAAGCAGGCTAAACTCTCTAAATACATACAGGGTGCATTTCTCTATGTATTTCTTCAGTCCTGTGCAAGAGTTTAGGCCAACTTTAAACTTGGAAAAAGAAAAAGGGCAGTCTTCTGGGGTTAGCTCCTCCCAGTCCTGCCCATTGCCAGCCTCCTACACACCCCTTGCCCGCCTCCATGCCATCCTCTCACTCATGAATGAATACAACTAGAGTGCACATTACATTAAAGAGCGAGTGCTGGCCCAAATGTTTTTCTGGGGTGGATGCCATTTTAAAGATAGAGGAGCTTCTTTTCCAACATGAGTTACAGTGGAATGGGATCAGGGATAGAGGAAAAGAATCAGCAGGGGGTACATATTCTATTCATATCCTCATTGTCACAGTTAGTGAACCTCAACCGAGTAAAATGATTTAAAATAAATATTACAATTAATATTACATAATTATCTTGCCATAATTTTCTCTCAGAAGCTCACCATTTTCTTCTTACAACAATTACAACCAGTTCTGGATAGATTTTCTTAGACGTGTCTCTCCAAACTGAAAATTTTAGGGCCCTTTTTCACTATATCAGTTTCTGTCAGTTATAACTGAAAGGACAATTGATGTGCAAGGTAATGTCCATGTTTCCCTATGTCTCAAGTGATATTACTGGTTAACAGAGTGCTGACCTGGAAGCTGTTAAGGCTCATGGCAATTTTTAAAATGGAGAATGGAGAATTCCATTGATCACAGTAGACAAACAGGACGCAGGAAAGGAAAAAGAGATTAATAAGCAGACTATGCAGTAGGTAAGTATGACACATGTATGTTTATTTTGACATTTATTTTTTAGTTCCGGTTTGCTTTAAGTTGCATTTACACATCCAATCCTGATTGGCCAATTTTAACACTTCCTTGTAGTATGATAGCTTACCTACACAATGTGTATAAAGTATTCGAAATCTATTGGCCCTCTTACTATATGGAAGTGATAAAGTTGCCTAATCAAAACAAAAGAGAAGAATAAAGAGTATTTTTCATTTTGAGTGTTTATGTTTCCAGCATTCCAATAACATAAAATCATTGCTAATCAAATTGTTGCCTAATCAAAATTACTCCATCCTCTCCTTCGTTTGTTTCAGTCGACTCCGACTCTTCGCAACCATATGAACTTCTGCACGCCAGATGTCTCTGCAATCACTGCTTCTTTCAGCTGTTGCATACTTTTAGGCCAGAAACCCACTAGGAGCGATTTTCTGAGCACTTTGTGATTTGAAAACTCTTGCTAATGTAATGCTATGGGTGTGATCCCACTTGAGCAATGTGATTTTGTAAAAATCCCCCATAGCATTGCATTAGCAAGAGCTTTTTCAAATATCTAGCGATTAGAAATCGCTCCTAGTAGGTTTCTGGCCTAACTCTATCCTGGATAGGATGGCTATATGGGCACATAAATGGCAGATGAAATTCAATGTTGAAAAATGTAAAGTCATGCATTTTGGTCAGACCAATGGTCTAGTACCATACAAAATAAACAGGATACACTGCAGGTAAAGCTAATAGCATTTTGGGATTCATTAAAAGGGAAATGAAAACTCGAGATGCTAGCATAATATTGCCCCTGTTTAACTCTCTAGTAAGGCCACATCTGGAATATGGAATTCAGTTCTGGGCACCACGTTACAGGAAAGATATTGCAGTTTTAGAGCAGGTGCAGAGACGAGCTACAAAACTGATACGTGGGATGGAAGGTCTCACTTACCAAGAAAGGTTAGATAAACTGGGTTTATTTAGTCTAGAGAAAAAACGTCTTAGAGGGGATCTAATTAACATGTATAAATACATCAGAGGGCAATTCAAAAGCTTGGCGGATGAGCTTTTTGTCCCTAGGCCTTCTCAAAGGACTAGAGGACATGATCTGCACATGGAGGAAAAAACGTTTTAGCCATTTATTTAGGAAAGGGTTCTTTACAGTAAGAGTGATTAAGATGTGGAATGCACTGCCACAGGAAGGAGTCATGGCAAATTCTATACCTGCATTTAAAGGAGGCTTAGATGCTTTCCATGCGTTTGACATCCATGGCTACAATTGCTAGGTAATGCCCAGTGATGTTGATCCAGGGATGTTATCTGATTGTCATCTGGAGTCGGGAAGGAATTCTTTCCCTTTTGGGGCTAATTGGACCATGCCTTGTAAGGGTTTTTCGCCTTTGTCTGGATCAACAGGGATATGTGAGGGAGCAGGCTGGTTTTGTACTTTGTTCTCTGGTTGAACTCGATGGACATATGTCTTTTTTCAACCCAAGTAGCTATGTAACTATGTAACTATATATTTGCATTTATGCCGCATTTTATCTTCCCTTATGATGCATTCCAAGCATTTGCTTTCTTATTCTTTTTAATTCTACAATAAATATTGAAGCTGGCATTTTTTCTATCTAGATACTTAAAAAAGTATAAAAATATTCATATTTTTATCACAGATATTTACTACATGGGGAAAATAACGGAACATTGTGGTAATTTCTGAGGCTACACACTAACCTGATCACAGCGAGACCGGCAGCAAGGACTGTTCTGCTGCTGAGATGTGCGGCCAGTAATATGTCAGAATGTCAAATATCTGCTCGGGTAATGGAGTATAATGCACATTTGTACTTTCTGTACTGTGCTGTGAAGTGAGCCTCTCTTGTGCTTTTGGTGGCCATGTGTCCTTTTTCTCTGAATATCTGCCTGAGCCCTTTTATAGATTTTTAGATCTTCTTTTATAACCCTGCTTGGAAAAGTGAATAGTGAAATGTCTTTTAGATTAAATCAGAGGCATTGGAGAAGAATAATGACATTGTGCTCTATTCACAATCATCTTCCGCATGCGGAAAGCTACTTGCGGGAAATTTGCAACCAAAATAAGACCATGTTGACATTTACAAAATTGTATGCATGTTTGTGGTAAAAGTGCGCAAATGATGTGTAAAATTACAGCAAAAGTCGGTGATTTCCACAAAAGATCCAAATTCACAATGAAAACGGGCGCATTATTTCTGCCTTAAGTACCGATTTTTTTTTATCAACTAAAAGTAGCTGGTGATTTGTTTTGCTTCCCATTGACTTAAATGGAGTCTGGAGGCTTAAAAGGACTCCGAGCAGTGCAGAAACTATGGAAAGATGCATACCATTTTTAAGCTCTCTTTCTCCTCTTTCCAACGATATATAAATCGCAATTTTCGCGGCCGCCACGATTTCGATCGCGAAAATATCGAAAACTAAAAGGTGTAGGGCGGTGGTTTATGTGTTGTTGGAAAGAGGAGAAAGAGAGCTTCAAAATGGTATGCATCTTTCCATAGTTGCTTGTATTGCACAAGACGACTTTTCCCCAGCTCCATTCAGCTGCTGACTTTGGGGAAAAGTCGTCCTGTGTAATACAAGCAACTATGGAAAGATTTTACTGTCATTGAAGCCCTCAATATTACAGCAGAGATTCGTGAGCCAGTCAGGAGCCAATTTCATTGGCTCCTGACCTTGTGATCATTGTAAGCCAATCACATTGGCTCACATTGATCACAGGGTCAGAAGCCAATGATGAAATCAGCTCCTGACCGGCTCATGGAGCTCTGCTGTCATAGTGACAGCAGAGAGAGTGGGCTTCAGTGATGGGTGAGAGGCGTGAATGGCAAGAGCGATGGGTCCGTGCAATGTAATGTCGATAAGCCCGGTTTTTGGTACCTGTAGTCTCTGATCCTTAAGGGGCCCGAGGCTGATGATACTGAAGTGGTTGAAGAGGAAATGAACCATTATCTCCTAGAAGAAAACTTAGGAGAAAAAGTGATTAAATAAGGGCCCTAAAGTCAAATTCCCCTAATGTTAAAGAGACACTGAAGCGAAAACAAATTATGATATAATTATTTGTATGTATAGTACAGCTAAGAAATAAAACATTAGGAGCAGAGACATAAGTCTAATATTGTTTCCAGTACAGGAAGGGTTAAGAAACTCCAGTTATTATCTATGCAAATGAGCCATTGAGCGCCACGACTTTCAAAGTCGCAGAGAGCTCTGTCTTCTGAAGCTTGTTATCTCAACTGTCAACTGTCAGTCACTGTATTTTCTTTTTCTCTCCAGAGGACAGTTCAATAGTTCACTGGCCTGCTCTGTAAAAACATCTGGAAAGCTGAGTAGTGTGTAAACTGCAAATATTAGAGAATGATGCAATGTTATAAAAAAAACTATATAATTGAAAATAAAAATATGAGAATAGTTTCTTTGCTACTAATGTTCTAATAATTATCCGTACTACACATACAATTCATTATATCATTTTTTTTTTTTTTTGCTTCAGTGTCTCTTTAAGTCTAGATGGGATTTTGTTTGTGATGTGAGCCCTGTTTTACAATAAAAAGAGGCTGTTCATTTTGAAAGAAAAATATATTCTGCAGCAGCAACTGTAATTCCAAAATAATGAATTGTAAAGTGCTATCTGCAGCATATGAGTTTATATGGAAAATACATATGCACACTGCAAGATGTTTTGATTAGGGACAAGCTTATATTTTCTTAAAAATAATTTTCACATCAATATTAACTTTTTTGTATATATATAATGGATCTTTCGAAAGACACACATTTTTGGTAAATGAGAAAAAGATGTTTTATCATGACCTTTGACCTCAATGCATTTTGGAATTGCAGTTAGCGAAAATTTATTTTCACATGCCCATGTGTTTTCAGTAATGATGGGCCGAACTGTTGGCTGGCGAACTGTTCCCGGCGAACCTCCGTGGTTCGCGATTGCGGAGAACTGCAAACTTTTCCGGAAGTTCGATTCACCCCCATAGTGCATCATTAGGGTCAACTTTGACCCTCTACATCACAGTCAGTAGGCACATTGTAGCCAATCAGGCTACACTCCCTCCTGGAGCCACTCCCCCCCCCCTTATAAAAGGCAGGCAGCGTCAGGCATTGGACTCACTCGTGTGCCTGCAGTAATTCGAGAAGGGAGAGCTGCTGCAGACTCTCATAGGTAAAGCTTAGATAGGCTCTTGTAGGCTTGTTAGCTTGCTCCTTGCTGAGTCTTATTGCTAAAAAAAAAAGCACCCCTCAGCAGCTCTTTTGAGGTTCTTGTGATTTAATTTTGTGTGTGTGTGTGTGGCCCACTTGCATTATATACAGCCCTGTCAGTTGCAGCTGGCCTTTGGTGTAATTCCTACTTTGCCACTGCCAGGCCCAGCACATTCAGTGACTACCTGTGTGTGTGACAGGCAGCTGTACATTTGTAATCCCAATCACTGCACCTGTTCACTGTTCAGTGCACCTACCTACCTATACCTACGTGAGCGCAGGCATTGTTAATACAACCATTCATTGCACCTGTTCAGGGTTCCTGTGTGTGTGTGACAGGCAGCTGCACATTTGTAATACCAGTCACTGCAACCTGTTCACTGCACCTGTGTAACTGCACATTGTTGTACCAGCAGTCACTGCATACCTGTTCACTGCACCTGTGAAACTGTACATCTTTCTCAGCTTCCGCACGGAAGCGTGACATATCTTTCGCCTCCTGCTCTGATTCTGGCACCCCATTTAACACTCAGTCGGCCTCCACCACCAAAGTGCCATCACCCCAGGGCTCAGCGTTGTGGAAATTTTTTTGTGTGTCTGCCTCAGATGAGAGCAATGCCATCTGTGCTCACTGCCACCGAAAATTGAGCCGTGGAAAGACCAAGACCCGCGTAGGGACAACTACCTTACGAAGGCACATGATGACAAAGCACAAACTGCAATGGGATGACCACCTGAGAAAAAGCATCACACAAAAGCCACACACCGCAGTGGAAGATACCAGGCCACAATTTTTTCTCAAAAAAGGCGATACCTAAACTGTACCGTGATGTTGAAAGGCAAGTAGTGACATCTCTGGCACACAGCGTTGGGTCAAGGGTCCATTTGACCACGGATGCCTGGTCTGCAAAGCACGCTCAGCCCCAGGCCTGCCCGAAGACTACGCCGTGTGACTGCCTGCCCCAAGACTAAGTTGGTCCCCACACAGAATCTCTGCCTGCAGGCCGCTTGACTGCCTTCTCCGCCACCACCAACCGGGTCCACCAGGACTCCAGGCGGATTCCTGAATTTTCAAGGCTGCTGCTAGCAGCGGCCGATACAATAATTTTTCTGGTGCGTGTACATGCCTGCCTAATTTTTCTGGCTGCACTGCGGCTGCAACAACAAAATAAAAAGCATGTACATGTGTCAATTACCCTTCGTGATCGTTACCTTGCCGCGGTGAAGTGGCTTGCATGTCACAATGAAGCAATGACCGCCGGCTATATGCATGTCTTGGGAGGTGGCACACCAAAGATAAAAAGGTTGTTGCTTCATTGTGGACAGACTAGATTCGATCAGCTGGACAATCACTGTTGTTCTGTCATTGAGCCCATATGGGCTTGAAAACCGCTATCGCCTTCACTCTCACCATGGTGCGCACCAGTCCAGCACGGCCGTCACAACACAAATAGCTGTTTGCGGCGCGTTACACAGTGAGTTTGGTGTGTAAATGTGAAGCAGTACTCTAATTACACTCCCTGATTGATGTATACACATGCAAGATGTTTTAAAACACTTTAGGCCTGAAATTTAGCATTCAATGTGATTTCTGCCCTTAAAACACTGCTTTGCATCAAATCCAGAATTTTCCCCGGGACTTTTGGCGTCTATCCCACTCATCCATGCAAAAACTCAGATGTTAGACCCCTTGAAACATCTTTTCCATCACTTTACTGGCCAGCATAAGTGTTTCTAGTTTTCAAAGTTCGCCTCCCCATTGAAGTCTATTGTGGTTCGCGAAAGTTCACGTGAACCGAACTTTTTGCGGAAGTTTGCGGTTCACGAACTGAAAATCGGGGGTTCGGGCCATCTCTAGTTTTCAGGTGTATTCTCTTTTATACGGCAATGTTTTCTCATGCCCATATGTTTTTGCAAATATTCTTCTCTGCACGAAAAGATGACAATTTGTTAAAATTGTGGCAAAAATTAAATGGCCATTGTCAATCATCACTAATTTTCAAGCTCTGATGAAACACACAACAGACGGGCTTAACGATGATACCAAAGATGATCTATGGGGAGTTCATCTTCCGAGGGCAGCATGGTGTGAGTGTGTGATGACACTCTGGCACAGCTTGCGTTGATACACATCCCCGGCAGATGGAACTGATGGGAAAACGTTTGTTACCCTGGGTTACCTGCATCCATAATACAACACAGAACTCTTTGCAAACTTTATTAGCATCCTCTGTATAACCTTAGCTTCTGTTTGGATGGGGGGAAGGCTTACACTGACAAAGATGATATAATAAGTCATGATTATCCTCCAGTAATACGTAGAAGAGATAGCACTCTTATTTTCATTCATTAATGACAAGCTAATGGCGAACCAGTATTCACAGAGAAGTGCCAATGACATTCTAATTATGGATTCTTAATGGCAAGACCTTGACAAGTCTTGAAAAGTAGGTCAAAGGTCCAAGAGGAACTGTCACAATTTTTTTTGTACAAGGAAGAGGCATTAATTAAAATAAATCTGTCAAATAAATGGCAGAGGGAATGAGAAAATAAAAACTATCTATATAATATAAATAGTTATATGTATATTTGTATTGGCTTCCCTATTAGGTCATCTCCTAGAAAAAGTTTGGACATGTCGTCTTCCATTATTATCTCAATAGTATCGCGTTGCCCTTTGGGAAACTAATGAGGCTGACTTGTGTCACCTTTGAGTCTCTCTTCCTCCATCGCGGCATGCTTTTCCCTCCAGGCGCTCCACAGAGACAGTTGGCGGCTCACCATTTGACACAGATCATTTTCATAATTAGTTCTAGAGAATATTTATACCCAGAGATTATTAGTTAAAAAAGGAAAGGAATCACGAAATGTATACAAAAATATTCAAAATGATTGACGTGTTTATTTAACTAAGTTATACTGACCGACTTCGAAGAGAAACTGGCTTATTTAAAAACTGTTTTAAAGCAAAACTCCAGGCAGAATTTTAAAGAAACTTTATGCAGAAGAGTAATAACTTTTTTGTGGCCTGTACACCATGCAGCCCATAGCGGTGGGTTTCTGTTGTAGGTCCATAATTCTCCAGTACCTAAAATAGGAAAAAGACATCTCCATCATCAAGAAGGTCTAACAGAACATGCACCACCTAAGATGCTAAAGGTACTGTTTTATTCTTCTTTCATTAAGTCAGTTCTTACACTTCAGTGACAGTCTGTGTCAGTGGCAATTGGTCTTGCCCATTAACCCATTAGCAGATTCAAACAAAAAATTTCATTTGAAAACTGCTGTGCTTTCTAAACCTCTGTCGACATATCTCATTTCGCTTCACTAGGCAATAGCTTCCTCTCTATTTCCACCAGCGGCTCTGAATTTCCGACATGTCTTCTTGGTCCGATCACATGATACGATGTGATCGAGATCTAGAAGACCGTGTTAGCATTACAGCACCAACCGGTGGTGAAAGAGGGGTGATGGAAGAGATGGAAGAGACTCTTTCCATTACCCCTCTTCCACCACTGGGTAGCGCTGCAACATTGACACGGTCTCCTGGAACCTGATCACATGTCATATTATGTGATCAGAGCCGAGAAGACATGTTGGGGTTACATCGCTGCTGCGGTGGAGGAAGAAGAAGCCAATCCAGCCATCTAGACAGGTAACTATGAAAGCTCTCTGCCGCCCACTCTGCATACCCTGCCGAGCTTGCCATGCTGGGGTAGGCACACTTCCCCAGCGGCAGGAAAAATTTGACCCTGTAACCACATAAAGTCTTACTTTATGTGGCTGCTAAAGGTATAACGGCCAAAGTCCCAATCCAATCAGTTTAATTGATCCATTTTGTCAGATCGATCCCATCAAATTGACTAGTGGAAATTTAGCTGTTAATAGGCACAACTCATTATTTCCGGAAATCAGGCCCAGATTTACATCACAGGAGCCTATAGGCATAGATGACCTGGCTATCACGCTGATACGTGATGAGGTAACGTACTAGTGAAATACACAAACAGTAGTGTATAAAGCGTAGTCAGGATCAGGCCATAATCGTACACAAAGTCAGAGGTACCGAGGTACAGAGTAGAAAGGCAATATCGTAGTCAATAAACAGGCAGGGTCATACAGTAAGTCAGATGTCAGTCGTATTGAAAGGATCAAACAATAACGAAGTCAGGGACAGGCCAAGTCAAACACGTGTATCAGATGGCAGTGGTACAGAAGGCCAAGAAAAATGTATTGAGTCAGGCCCTGCTTCAATTTCAATAAACAACTTTATTCAAAAGGGTGAACAACACTGTATTGACACCAAGTGCCTCTTTAAAACCATAAAACCACTCACTGCAGATGTTAAACACGCAGCCGGCTGGGCTCACACGTACAGCAAACTTAACACACCAATCAACCTGGGATCCCATCACACTCCTGTTAGACTATAGATACTGACTGTAAAACGAAGCAAAATGAACACAAGCATAGTCCCAAAGCTAGGTCTCCGCAGAGACACAAGGATGGAAGGAGGGCAAAAAGATACTGTACAGATCCACAGCTCTAAATGCATATGCACATGCAGTTATAGTAATCCAGCTGCCTCACTGAGGCTCTCACCACTCAGCCGACCAGTTCATAGTCATTGCTATTCCAATTGCTGTGGGGTAGGCAGTTGCTTGGTAGATGGCCTCTCCTGCTGCAGACAGTACATATGTCCAGGATAATGGAATCCCTCAGGTGTCTAATGGAGGACGTGTGCACACGTGTGTAGCCTGCCGGTGATGTAACCAGTCACTCAGCCCTTCATGGGTAATGCCTTCCGCATAGGTCAGCCGGTACCAGGCTCCTTCGTAGGCTTAAAGCAGGGTCGGTGGCTGTGCTGCGCTTGGTGGGCGTCCTCACTGCCCACCAAGCGCAGCACAGCCACCGACCCTGCTTTAAGCCTACGAAGGAGCCTGGTACCGGCTGACCTATGCGGAAGGCATTACCCATGAAGGGCTGAGTGACTGGTTACATCACCGGCAGGCTACACACGTGTGCACACGTCCTCCATTAGACACCTGAGGGATTCCATTATCCTGGACATATGTACTGTCTGCAGCAGGAGAGGCCATCTACCAAGCAACTGCCTATCCCACAGCAATTGGAATAGCAACGACTATGAACTGGTCGGCTGAGTGGTGAGAGCCTCAGTGAGGCAGCTGGATTACTATAACTGCATGTGCATATGCATTTAGAGCTGTGGATCTGTACAGTATCTTTTTGCCCTCCTTCCATCCTTGTGTCTCTGCGGAGACCTAGCTTTGGGACTATGCTTGTGTTCATTTTGCTTCGTTTTACAGTCAGTATCTATAGTCTAACAGGAGTGTGATGGGATCCCAGGTTGATTGGTGTGTTAAGTTTGCTGTACGTGTGAGCCCAGCCGGCTGCGTGTTTAACATCTGCAGTGAGTGGTTTTATGGTTTTAAAGAGGCACTTGGTGTCAATACAGTGTTGTTCACCCTTTTGAATAAAGTTGTTTATTCAAATTGAAGCAGGGCCTGACTCAATACATTTTTCTAGTTCCTAATCCTCTCAGCCCCATGCTCCCACTTTGTGGTTTTCATTACTTCAATACCTGCTGTGTTCCAGGACCTTTTTTCCTATGTACAGAAGGACAAGACAAGAGTGAGGTCAGGAGGCAGGCAAGAGATCGGATGGTACACAGATAAATATACAATATGATGTTACTTCAATAATATTACGATAATATTACGAATATATATAACTATAAAATAATATCACTGACTGACTAGAATACATATATATTGTGCAGCGCACAATGTATAAATGTAGCTCTCAGAATCTCACTAGCTAGGCCAAAAACCAGCGAACTGATTAGTATCAAGGCCAGTGAGTGACGGAGTGCTCTGGCCTTAAATACACCATTGATAGCTCCAGAAAACCACTCCCAATATTGACTGCACTTCCTTCATGGTGATGTCACCTAGTGAGTGACATCACCGCTGACATCACCTAAACCCGCCTCCTCAGCCTATAAGGTCTGTTTGCCCTTGCACGCGTCAGATTGGGCATACTGTGCATGCGCTCGCCAGAACTCACCGCCACAGGGGAGCTAGGGACACCCACGGAGGATGCCAGCGCAGAAATCTCACCACCTGCCTGGACCCTGCTAGAGACGCTGCGGGACCTGCCGCTGGAAGGTGAGGTTGTTACACTAGCACACTAGACTTCACACTCTATGAATCTGCAAACCCCAAATATGCTGGCTGCACCACAAGTATGCTGGCTTGCCCAGCTGTCACGTCTCCCATACTTCCCTTGCCTACAGATGCCATTTGTTTTAGGTAGCCAGCGCTATCCTCAGTATTAAGTAGCTAGAGGTGCCCCTGACTGAAGGGAGATCTGGTTAGTGGAATGCCAAGGCCTGAGTGAGCAACCTCTCATTTGCACTCTGCTCAGGACTCTGCATAAATAAGGTAGGAGGGAGGCACTTGGGGAGGGGAGTGAGCCGCCTTTCCATCATGAGATGCCTGTAGACATGTGCCTACAGTGCCTTATAGTAAATCCAGCCCTGCCAGAAATGATCGATCGGCCATGGAATTGTACCGTTAAAGGGCACCTTAAGGGACACTATGGGAGATGACGAGCATCAGAGCATTTTCCAATCAGCTGAAAAGATGGCTATAATTTTCCCTTCCAACAGGACCTCTATAGACATTTTCAAATACCATCCTAAAATCAACCTCTGGTGGAGCTCCTCTCATCCACTCTAGTGACCTCTTCACTTTCCTGCTTACAAAAATTCTCTAAAGCCTTTCCCCTACACTGGAGAACCTTCTTTCATCTATTTATACAATACAATACAATAACATTTCTATAGCGCTTTTCTCCCATAGGACTCAAAGCGCTTAGGCTCTCTCAGATTCAGTAATTAGTAGGATGAAGTATTCACACAACAAAAGTTATATTTCTGCAAATGCCAGACTGAACAGGTGGGTTTTCAGTCTGGATTTAAACACGTCCAGGGATGGGGCTGTCCTGATCTGTTGAGGTAAGGAGTTCCAAAACATAGGGGCAGCATGACAGAAGGCTCTGGGACCAAAAGTTTCCAAGTGGACTCTGGGTATGACTAGATTATTAGAACCTGTGGATCTGAGAATGCGGGGATTGCTACGCAGCTGTAACATATCTTTCATGTATCCAGGGCCTAGATTCTATAGGTAGCCAGTGAAGGGAATGCAGGACTGGCGTTATGTGGCAGTGACGGGGTTGGTTGGTTAGCAGTCTGGCAGCAGTATTCTGTATCAGCTGTAGGCGGTACAAGGCTTTTTTTTGGAAGGCCAGTGTAGAGAGCATTGCAGTAGTCCAGTCGGGATGTGATGAAGGCGTGGACTAAGGTTGGCAGATCTTCTGGGGGTATGAGGTGCTTGATTTTTGCAATGTTCTTCAGGTGAAAATAGGATGATTTCACCACAGCAGAGATTTAAGTTCTGAAGTTTAAATCCCCATCAATTAGAACTCCCAGGCTACGCACATGATCAGAGCTGCGTAGATACAATACAATACAATACAATAACATTTCTATAGCGCTTTTCTCCCATAGGACTCAAAGCGCTTAGGCTCTCTCAGATTCAGTAATTAGTAGGATGAAGTATTCACACAACAAAAGTTATATTTCTGCAAATGCCAAACTGAACAGGTGGGTTTTCAGTCTGGATTTAAACACGTCCAGGGATGGAGCTGTCCTGATCTGTTGAGGTAAGGAGTTCCAAAACGTAGGGGCAGCATGACAGAAGGCTCTGGGACCAAAAGTTTCCAAGTGGACTCTGGGTATGACTAGATTATTAGAACCTGTTGATCTGAGAATGCGGGGATTGCTACGCAGCTGCAACATATCTTTCATATATCCAGGGCCTAAATTATTCAGGGATTTAAATGTCAGTAGGCCAATCTTGAATAGGACCCTCCATTCTATAGGTAGCCAGTGAAGGGAGTGCAGGACTGGCATTATGTGGCAGTGACGGGGTTGGTTGGTTAGCAGTCTGGCAGCAGTATTCTGTATCAGCTGTAGTCGGTACAAGACCTTTTTTGGAAGGCCAGTGTAGAGAGCATTGCAGTAGTCCAGTCGGGATGTGATGAAGGCGTGGACTAAGGTTGGCAGATCTTCTGGGGGTATGAGGTGCTTGATTTTTGCAATGTTCTTCAGGTGAAAATAGGATGATTTCACCACAGCAGAGATTTGAGTTCTGAAGTTTAAATCCCAATCAATTAGAACTCCCAGGCTACGCACATGATCAGAGCTGCGCAGATCCGTGCCTCCTATTCCCAGTGGTGAAGACTGCAAGTTAAGTTGTTTTGTTATCATGCTCTGCCCTCCTATCAGAAGGACTTCAGTTTTGTCTGCATTTAGTTTCAGCCAGTTGTCATTCATCCATTGCTGTAGTTCACGTAAGCAGGCGTTTATAGTTAGAGTTGGGTCTGTCACACCAGGCTTGAAGATCCGTGCCTCCTATTCCCAGTGGTGAAGACTGCAAGTTAAGTTGTTTTGTTATCATGCTCTGCCCTCCAATCAGAAGGACTTCAGTTTTGTCTGCATTTAGTTTCAGCCAGTTGTCATTCATCCATTGCTGTAGTTCACGTAAGCAGGCGTTTATAGTTAGAGTTGGGTCTGTCACACCAGGCTTGAAGGAAAGATATAGTTGGGTGTCGTCTGCATAGCAGTGGTATGTCAGGCCATGTTTTTGGATTAGTTTTCCCAACGGTAGCATGTAAATCGTGAAAAGCATGGGAGAGAGGATTGAGCCCTGGGGCACCCCATACTTAAGTGTTACAGGGGTGGACAGGAAGGGCCCCATAGACACTTTGTGGGTTCTGCCACTCAAGAAGGATTGGAACCACTGAAGTACTATGCCATCAATGCCGCAGTATTCCTGTAGCCTGTTTATCAAGATGTCATGGTCAACTGTGTCAAAGGCTGCAGAAAGGTCTAGCAGTATGAGGATCGAGCACTCTCCTCTGTCTCTTGCCATGAGCAGGTGGTTGCATATTTGGATGAGGGCAGTTTCAGTGCTGTGGTGTTTCTTGAAGCCAGACTGGAATGGGTCATAACTGTTATTTTGTAGGATTCTGGCTTTTAGCTGGAGGTATACAGCTTTTTCAATTAGCTTGCCCAGAAAGGGGAGGTTAGAGACAGGTCTGTAGCTGGTCATTGCATCTGGGTCCAGGGAGGGTTTTTTGAGGAGAGGCCTGATGATTGCTTCCTTCAGTAAAGCAGGAAATATCCCTGATTGTAAGGAACAGTTAACAATTTTGAGGAATACCGGTACAAACAGGTCGGGGCAGTTCAACATGAACTGTGTTGGGCCAGGATCCAGGTCACAGGTAGTTAGGTGGACATGAAGGAGGATGCTTGATGTGACTTCTTCATCAATTTCTTTGAAGTTTGACCAAGGTGTTACGTTGTCTCTGCTAATGGTCTTCGGCGCTATATTAGGCTCAGATGCTGTAAGTTGGATGGCGGACCTTATAGCGGAAACTTTGTCTGTGAAGAAATGGGCAAATTGGTCACAGAGGTCCTTTGAAGACTCGATATTAAGTTTTTGACATGCTGGGTTGCAGAGTTTTTCCACTGTGCGGAACAGTTGGGCTGGTTTGTTAACTGCATTTGCAATCTCTTGTGATAGAAAGGATAGAAAGGATGATTTTTTTCCCGTGATTACCTTTTGGTAGCTCTTCAAGTGGAAGATTAAGGCATGTTTGTCTTCTGGGGACTGAGATTTGCGCCACAGCCTCTCAAGTTTTCGGCCACACTAACCCTTGAAACCTTCACACATATCTCTGAACATCAAGCATCCATTTACTCAAACCTAACACATTTTAATAAGTTACCAAGCATTGCTTCATATTCCACTATCCATCCAAAAAAGCATTATATTATATACAGCTTATTGACTTTCCTTACCTGCATATACAAGTTCAACCTACACAATAAACAGTATAAATAAAAGTGAGTATAAATTGTGTATCCAAGTATATAAACTTAATTGGAATTTAAACAGCTATCAGAATGTAAGTGAACATCAACAGTACACATGAGCAAAGTGGACAGACTACCTGTTTCATGAGCCAAATTTGTTTTCCCTGCAGTACATCTTTGCCCATATGCAGTTTACTTTTTCTTCTGAATTTTCTCCTAGGTGATATTTGTATACCTTATCAATAAAATGCTTTCTAAGCCACCAGCAAACAAGAAATTACTCAAAATAATTTTGACAGTATTTTATCACTGCTTTTTGACACATGGTTATATTCTATGAGATAATTTCATCTTCTCTTTAAACAAACTTTTAGGAAAAGTACCCAAAAGTTGGTGAAAAAGTACTATCAAATTTAGTTTGAGTATTTTCTAGCTTGCTGGTGACAAGTTGTGAAAATATCACCTAGGAGAAAACTCAGGAGAAAATGTGAATTGCACATGGGCCTTAGTGCTTTAAAAAAATATTTTAAACAGAAGATGAAAAATGATCTCCTAGGCGAGAACACAGGAGAAAAGGTTAATATATGGGCCTTTGTTTCTTTTTCTCTCTCAATTCAGTTATTGGGTGGGTAAGCCAGGTAAGTCCTAAGAGATAACTTTCATCTTCTCTTTAAAACCACTTAAAGCGGAATATAACCCTGCATTTCAACTTTGCACTAAAACATTATTTACAGTATATTATATGCAACCAGCATTTTTTTTTTTACTAGACCAGCATTGGAAGGGTTACACAGGGCTTTAAAGTTCCTGGAGAGAACTGCAGACATCCGAAGCTGACATAGATACATTTTGTTTACATAAATGTATCTAAGTGTTGAATGTGACTCATCTCTCTGACTGAGAAGGAGTTGGAGGACAGCCAAAGAGTGTGTAACATTTCTCAATAGATACATATAACTAAATAGAATGTAACAATCTGAACTTCTGCATATCTCTCCACGGAACTTTAAACCTCTGTGTTTAACCCTTCCAATGCTGGTCTAGTAAAAAAAAAAATGATTTTTGCATATAATATGCTGTAAATAATGTTTTAGAGCAAAGTTGAAATGCAGGGTTATATTCCGCTTTAAGGACCGGGCTGACTCTGCATTATCTGTGCTGCGTGGGCTCTCCAGCCCGCAGCACAGATCGTCATTACAGCAGGGCGATCAGACTTCCCCCTTTTTTCCCCACTAGGGGGATGACCTCCAGGGGGGGTCTGATCGCCGCCTTTCCATGTGGCCGAGCGCGGGGGGCTCCTCAAAGCCCCCTCTGCAGCGATATTGCGCGCCCCCTCCCCTGACCTCCCTCTCTCTTCCCCTATGAGCTGCGCAGGACGGATATCCGTCCTGTGCCGGATAGGATAGGCTTCAGCCTATCAAATGCGATCCCCGGCCAATCAGCAGCGACGTATTGATGTAAACAGCGGGGATTTCTTCCCCGCGTGTTTACATTATGCGTGCGAGCCGCTATCGGCGGCTCACACGCTGTTCACGGAGACGGTCTCCGTGAACTGGCATGGAAAGACTGCTCGAACGAACGGCCGTTTCCATGCAAAACCACAAACGACCAGGCGCCGCCTATCGGCGTTAGCTGGTCGTTAAGTAGTTAAACTAACTTTTTAACATTTTACAATTTAAAAATTACAAGCGGTGAAAATGTGCTATCAAATTTATTTTGAGTGTTTCCTTGCTTTCTGGTGGCTTAAAAGGCATTTTATGACAAGGGGCCATTGGCAATTATTTTTTTCTCCTAGGTTTTCTCCTAGATGATAACTTTTGATCTTCTCTTTAAAATAACTTTTTAGCACTTTTCAACTGAAAAAGTACCAATAGGTAAGTGAAAAAGTACTGGTAAAATTATTTTGAGTATTTGTTTGCCTGCAAGTGGTTTAAAAGGCAAATATCACCTACATTTTCACCTGAGTTTTCTCCTAGGTAATAATTTCACAACTTGTAAATAAAATGCTTTTAAACCACCAACAAGCAAACAAATACTCAAAATAATTTTGACTACAATTTTTCCACTTACTTTTTGGTACTTTTTGTATTGTAAAGTGTTAAAAAAGTTATTTTCAATCGAAGATAAAAATTATCAATTGCATATGGGCCCAAGGTGTGAAAATATCAACTTGGAGGAAACCCAGGACTCAGAAGAAAAAGCGCATTGCATATGGGCCCAAGGCCCTTATTCAATTAACTTTCCTACAAAGTTTCCCCCTGGAAGATAACTTTTCATCTTCTGTTTAACCTCTTGAGGACTGCAGGGCTAAACCCCCCTAGTGACCATATATTGCTCATATACCGCCCCCCAAAAAATGGTCCAGCCTTTCTTAAGGAAATATCTGAACTCTTATCCTGCGTAACAGTGGAACACCCTAGATGGATCATCCTGGGAGACTTCAATGCATGGGTGGATGATCACGACTCCCAGCTAGGAAGTGAACTACTTCTCATAATGAATGAACTGGGTTTCTCTCAGGCTATCAACCTCCCCACCCATACGAAAGGGCACACCCTGGATCTTATATTTCATTCCGGACTTTTAATATCACACATGGATATAAACCCAGTGGTATGGTCAGACCACCACACCATCCACTTCTCTCTGACAGCACCAGCGATAAAACACAGAGGGAAAGAACTCATAAAATACCGTTCACTGAAAGATGTCTCACCCCAGCACGTTCAGAATATCCTCAACTTCGACGCATTAACCAATCATTGCGCAGACCCAGACTCCATGGTCCTGATTTACAACCATGCAGTGTCATCTGCCTATGACGCCCTCGCTCCAGTTCGCATCAAACGATCTACACCACTTCACCATGCACGGTGGTTTGACAGCTCACTAAAGGACCTAAAGAAAGAAGTGCGCAGACTAGAAAGGAAGTGGCGAAAATCTCAGAATTCAAAAGATAAACACACCCTTGTCTCTCACCGGGAAAGCTACCAAAATGCGATCACCAAGAAAAAATCCTCCTACCTATCACAGGAGATCGCAAAGGCCGCCAACAGACCAGCCCAACTATTCCGCACAGTTGATAGACTATGTAATCCATCCTGTCTAAAACCCACTATAACTCCCTCAAAGGAGCTATGTGAGAAATTTGCCTGCTACTTTGTTGACAAAGTATCTTCTATTCGGTCTCTCATTCAGTCCACAGCACCCAAGACTCATGCAACTAATGGAAATAGCTGCAAAAACAACCTAACACCCTGGACTGATTTCAAAAGTATTAGTGAGGAAGAGATCTCAGACACCCTCTGTCGTCTCCACCAGACAACCTGCGACCTGGACCCTGGACCAACTAAACATATGCTGAAATGCCCTGACCTGCTTGGTCCAGCATTTCACAAAATAGTAAATTGCTCTCTGCAAGCAGGGAGGTTTCCTACCTCTCTAAAAGAAGGAATCATCAAGCCCCTTCTCAAAAAACCTTCCATGGATCCAGATGCTATGAGCAGCTACAGACCTGTCTCCAAGCTCCCTTTCTTAGGTAAAGTTATTGAAAAGGCTGTCTATCTGCAACTTGAAACCAGGCTGTCAGTAAACAACATCCTGGACCCTCTACAATCTGGCTTTAAGAAACACCACAGCTGTGAAACAGCCCTCATCCAAGTCTGCAACGATCTGCTCATGGCAAGGGACAGAGGGGAATGCTCCATCCTAATCCTGTTGGATCTCTCAGCTGCTTTTGATACAGTTGACCATGAAATCCTGCTTAACAGACTGCAGGAGTACTGTGGCATCAGTGGATCAGTCCTCCAGTGGTTCAGATCATTCCTGACTGACAGAACACAGAGAGTATCCCTAGGACCTATAATGTCCAAACCTGCACCTCTACAATTCGGAGTGCCACAAGGATCAATCCTATCCCCTCTGCTGTTTGCAATCTACATGTTGCCACTCGGTACACTTATCCAACGACATGGCCTGACGTACCACTGCTACGCCGATGACACACAGCTATACCTGTCCTTCAAACCTGGTGGAACAGACCCTACCCCAAAAATAAACTCTTGCTTAGCTGAGCTTCAGGCATGGATGAATGATAACTGGTTGAAACTGAATGCTGACAAAACTGAGGTCCTGTTTGTCCAAAGCCAGTGCTCGCCATCAAAACAGCTCTATCCTAAAGCAACACCAATCAGGATTGGGAATTCAGACATAAACAGCTCCAACCTTGTGCGCAGCCTTGGCGTACTAATCGATGGGGAATTGAGTTTCAGAAACCAAATTTCATCTGTAGTTAAATCTTCCTTCTTTCATCTGAAGAACATTGCAAAGATTAAACATCTGATTCCCCCAGAGGATCTTCAAACCCTAGTCCACGCCTTCATCACATCACGGCTGGACTACTGCAATGCCCTTTATGCTGGCCTCCCCAAAAAAGACTTGCGTCGCCTGCAATTAGTGCAGAATGCTGCTGCCAGATTGCTAACAAACCAGCCTCGCCACTGTCACATTACACCGATCCTTCGCTCACTGCACTGGCTACCAGTAGAATGGAGAATACTCTTCAAGATTGGACTGCTGACATTCAAATCCCTGCACAATCTGGGCCCTGGATACATGAAGGACTTGCTGAAGCTGCACCACACCTCTCACAACCTCAGATCAGCAAGTTCTATAAACTTGGTCACTCCCAGAGTGCACCTCAAAAAATCTGGAGACAGAGCCTTCTGTCATGCTGCCCCTACTCTTTGGAACTCCCTACCACACCCAGTAAAGACAGCACCATCCCTGGAGCTATTCAAATCCAGACTGAAAAGCCACCTGTTTAGCCTGGCATTTCCAGATTTATAAAATTCTTCCCCTGTACCACGATGGTCGGAGCCATGATAGTAAAAGAAGGTCCGCACTGATGTCTCCACTCCAATGTAGTTTATTCAGGACATATCCAGTTCAGGTAAAACACTTAGACTAACATGTTTCGGACTCCAAGTCCTTAATCATAGGACTTGGAGTCCGAAACATGTTAGTCTAAGTGTTTTACCTGAACTGGATATGTCCTGAATAAACTACATTGGAGTGGAGACATCAGTGCGGACCTTCTTTTACTATTGTTGCTCATTGGGTTTGGCCACTCGTGTTCCTGCACTGTCCCACCCAGTACGGTGTAGCGGTACTTCTGTCTACCGGTCGGAGCCATGCTTATGCGCTTTGAGTCCCACGGGAGAAAAGCGCTTTACAAATGTTATTTGTTGTTGTTGTTGTTGTAGTGACCAGGCCATTTTCAGTAAAATTGGCCACTGCAGCTTTAAGGCCAAGCTGCCAAGGGCCGCACAACACTGCACACAAGTGATTCCCCCCCCCCCTTTTCTCCCCACCAACAGAGCTCTCTGCTGGTGGGGTCTGATCGCTCCCCCCATGTTTGTTTTTTTCATAATAAATATTATTGGTTGTTTTTGTTTTAAAAAAATCCCTGTTTCTTTAAACCCTCTCCCTCCCTCCCTCCCTCCCTCCCTCCCCGCAGCCAGCCAATTACGGCGATCGGCTGTCATAGGCTTCTGCCTATGAGAGCCGATCGCTCTCTTGTCCCCCAGGGGGACAGCCGTGTCGCACGGCTGTCCCCAGTGCAGCGCTGCTGCTGATCGCAGCGCTGCACAGTGTAAATAGACGGCGTGATCGCCGTCTAACAGACTGAAGAGGGGGCGGAGCTCCGCCCTCCGAGCATGAGATGCGCGCGCAGCATGCGCGCGATCTCATGCAAATTACAGCCCCAGGACTTTACGCCAATCGGCGTTAGGCGGTCCTGGGGCTGCCGCCGCGGCCACGCCCATCGGCGTGACGCGGTCGGAAAGTGGTTAAAATAACTTTTACCCACCCTGCATTGTATTGATCAGGTATGAAAATATCACCTATAAGAAAGCTTAGAAGAAAAGGGTGAATTAAATAAGTGCCCATGTGACAGCTAGAATAGGATGAACAACAAGTGTCACCACCCCTGCATTACAGTAAAATTGGGGAGTCAAACAGCCACCTGTACAGTAAAGTTTGTATAAAGATTGGAACAGTCTCTTGCTACAGCCACCTTAATGATTTCTTTTACTGAACCTCAGATATTTCTCTTTCCAGAATGCAGCAGGTAATATGGAATCGCTGCTGCAGCCCTTTGACCTAATGCTGCAATTTCATAATTGCTTCATATTGCACTTTGCAGAGCAAAAATAGCAAATTCCACAACAGAAGGTCAGTGTTGGGTATTCATATTTGAATTAATACAGCTGCCACAGGCAGGAATTATCACGCTGGCATTTTGACAGGGGCAGTCACATTAGGATGTCTTGAAAAAGGTATATAAAAAAAAGGTTCTGATTTAGTGAAATCATTATTCATCTTGTTAACACCCTCTGGAATGTCAAAGCTGTTGGAAATAAAATCTCATTAGTGAAAAGGCAGTATTCTCTTTTCCAGGCACTTAATAATGAATAAAAGAAGATCTAAAAGCACAGTGTTCACCCAAAAATGGAAAGATGTAATGCTTTCCAATCTGTCCCCCCCCCCCCAAAAAAAAAATATTATGTGACTACCGAAGACAATTTCAGCCATCCCAGCATTATAATCAAATGTGGAGGTAGGAAATTTGGGCACCTGCTAGCTGCCGAAATGTGGGCACTGCCATAGGGGCCGATTTAATGTATCGGTAAAGAGGGTACATTTCGTCAGGGCCCTGTGGCAAGTGTTCCCTCTTAACCAATAAATTCAATTTACCTCTATGGCAGTGCCCGAAATTTAATTTTTTTTTTTACTTAGTTTTTAGCAGTGATGGTTAGCCGTGGGGATTTTTTGGTGGCGGAGATGATTAAAGTTAGCTTTGGGGGAGGAAGAGTTAAGGTTAGCTGTGGGGGAGGGGGTTTGCAGTGATGGGGACAGTTAAGGATAGCTGTGGGGGAGGAAAAGCTAAGGTTAGCTGTGTGGGGGTAGCGGGGACGGTTAAGCTTAGCTATGGAGGAGGAAGGGTTAAAGTTAGCCATGGGGGAAAAAGGGTTAAGGAAGCCATGGGGAGAAAGGGTTAAGGTTAGCTGTGGATGGGCCGTTTGCAGCGGGAAGGATGGTTATGGTTAGCTGTGGGGGAGGAGAGTTTAAGGTTAGTTGTGTGGGGGTTGTGGGGACGGTTAAGGTTAGCCCTGGGGATGAAGGGTTAAGGTTAGCCAGGCAGGGTGGGGGTTGAGGTTAGCCATGGGAGATATAGGGTTAAAGTTACCCATGGGGTGGAGGGTGGGCATTGGCAGGGACTGTTAAGGTTAGCCGTGGAGCGGTGGTTAAGGTTAGGCATCGGTAGTGAGAGGGTTCAGTGTGAGAATAGGCTTAGGTTCAGCTATAGTAAAATATTGGTAGTTAACACTAATATTTTATGATCGCTTTTTACATTGTAACAGTAAAATATCAGTAAATTTACCGATAATCTGCTATTGGGTTTCCTGGCTGCTCAAATTTCCGGGCACCCTTTTGTGACATACGCTACATGGCTGGCAGAGTTCACATCTCCTTGCATGTGCTCCTGGCCTCTTAGTCAGGGCTGGATTTACCATAAGGCAATATAGGCACATGCCTACAGGCGCCTGATGACAGTTAGGCAGCTCACTCCCCTCCCTCCTTCCCTATGCAGAGTCCTGATGAGAGTGTACATGAGAGGTTACTCACCCTGCTCTCGGCATTCCACTGACAAGATCTCCCTTCAGTCAGGGGCACCTCTAGATATTTAATTCTGACGTTCCTCTAGCTACCTAATACTCGAGGGCGCCTCTAGCGTAATTCTGGCTACCTAATACTAAGGGGCACCTGTAGCTACTTATGATGTCCAAGGGAAGTAAGGGAGAGGTTAAGGTTGGGACAACCTACTCAGTTGTGGTGCAGCTTGGCAGCTTGGTGGGGGTTTGTAGGTGAAAAGTGAAGTCTAAGGTGCCAGGACATTTGTGCCTATAGGCTCCTGTGAGGTAAAGCCAGGCCTGCTCTTGGTTCTGCACATTCGTAATAAATAAAATCCCAAGTTGGGGGGGGGGGGGGGGGGGGAGGGGGTGTTTAGCAAGGTTTAAAAATTATGCAAAACTATATTTGCATGCTTGAACCTAGAAACGCATTAAAGAAGGATTCAATGTTTACTTTTTTTTTTCTTAAAGATTTTCAAGTAGAATGGCAAGAAATGTTTTTCCTAATGCCTATATGGATCTCTATTTCTCTATCTCTATCTCTATGCTGTTCTATGGTAGTTCTGGAAGCCCCTAGCCACCAACCTGATCACACTCAGCACTTGGACTTTTATTTTTTTGCTGACTGGGACCATGCTCACTGGTGGAGTATGAAGCACTACATGTAGTCTACATGCAGTCTGCATTGCAACCATTCCAATAAATTCATAATTGTGTCTGCTGTAATGAATCTTATCTCAGTCAGCCTGGCTCTATTCCTCCTCACACATTCCTGCTCCTCACTTATTGGCTGAGGGCAGTTCAGTGTGACACGAGGCTGAGAAGGGAGATACATGTCACCCCTCTGCAGAACCTGCTGAAATATCCTTATTACTTGTTTATCAGATACAAATAAAGAATTGATTTTTGATTGACAAAAATCAGTTACACTTTAAAGTGCATCTGGCTTGACAGAAAAGCATACACAGAGTCAGTGCTGGCTTGTGCCGCTAGCTCTCTGTCTGTCATACTTACCTTGTGGTATCTATACTGTTGCAAGTCAGTAAGTCCTTTGCTCGCTACATGCATATGTCTAATGAGGTCAGAAGCAACCTAGACGCTCATAAATTGAAATCACTGGAATGAAAACGTTGAGCCTGCGCCATTCATAAAGACAAATCATAGCCTTGTTATACCTCCTTTAAAACATCATAAATATTTAAGCTGCTGCATTTTAGTGTGCACAGCTCCTTCCTGCTTGAATAAGGATTTGTGTGCTCTGAAATATCACACCTTCAATATTTATGATGCTTGAAAGAGATGCAATTAGGAGGCAATTTAATGCATGGCGTTGGCTTAAACTTCTGAATTCCAATGGAATTACATCTGATATGCTGATGGGGAGCCTGAGATGACTCAGGACTGCATTCCCTATGACTTTATATAAAAAAAAATATTTTATTTGGTTTGTCTCTTTCTCTAAAGCCAGTAGTGAAACTTCAGTTGTTATCTATACGTAAGAGCTTCTCTGAGCTAATCGACCCAACTTGGGTAGAATACAGTCCTGTTTTCTGAAGAACTTAAAGTGGACTTGAACCATTACGCAGGACAGAAAGAAAACATAGAGAAATGCCCACTGTATGTATTTAGAGAGTTTAGCCTGTTTAATTTACCTTCATCTGTGTCTAATCACAAGTTGTAATATGATCTCTCCCCTGTGTCACCTGACTGCCACGGCAGATAAGGCGGATAAGTTAATTTGAAAGCACCGGATGATAACCATGAAAGCAGGAAGTAGACACAGTGTATATTTATTGTAAGAGTTGTATCAGCTGTAACAAATAATTTTTTTTCTTTAAAGGTTGTTATGCTGTTGTGTATCTTTTAGAGCAGAGAGGAAGTTCTGAGTTCAGGTCCGCTTTAAAGCGGGATTGTCACCATAAAAATTTAATTTCAACAGCAACTGGTCTGATGATAATATACTAATCCTGCATTCAAAACGTTCAAAACTTTTTCTGCTGTTATGGTTTGGAGTTATCACATACTATAGGAGCACTGGCCCTTTAATAGCCATTGCCATTCAGTTGCATGCTGGGAGTTCTTTTTATTTATAATATATTCCTCCTCTTCCCTTTATTTCCCTGCCTAGTTGCCCAGCTGAAACATGATCCTCTGCTCACTTGTGTTTGCAAGCAAGGCTGAGGTGACTCAGCTATTGGAGGAGAAAAAAAAGTTAAGGGAAGAAATGACATCATGATTTAGCCTCAAACTGTGGGCAAAAGACATGACCCCCACCAGGAACAGAATTCGTTTCATTTACTATATAACATTGACTGAAATCAAAACATGGGCAGTACAATACATGTGTTATGTAAGTAGATCAAATATTTATCTACTTATATATGTGTTTTTTCCCTGGCATAGTCTGGCTAATACTACTGCTTTAAACAGCCAAGAAACAGTGAAAGACAGTTTGGTAAGGTTTTTCTGCAGGAACGTTCAAATGGTCATTATTTCTTCTGTTTTATGTCTTAAAAGTCAGCATGTAGTTTTTAAACTGCAAATGTGACAGTATGATGGAATGTTATAAAAAATTAAAAAAAAGCCCTATAACTGAAAATAAAAATATGAGACTCTTTTCTTTGCTACTAATTTTCTAATGATTATCCATATTACTCATACAGTTCATCATATCATACTTCTTTTTTTTTGTTTGTTTCAGGTTTGATTCAAAGGACAGTGACCAGATGTTCCAGTTTACCTGGGACATGTTTTAGCATTAGGATTCCCCATTCCAGTCACAAATATGTCCTAGCCAATGTCCCAAATGGGCCACTGAATGCCCCAGCCACCGGACTCTGTGGCCATGCAATTGGCTTCCGTGCTCCGTGCCTGAATCTGTATGCTATAGAATCTGTATGCTCTCCCTGTGTATATATGGGTTTCCTCCCTAAAACGTACCAATGAGTTAATTGGTTTCTCCAAAGCTGCTAGGTACATATACTAGATGAAAGATGCCCATTCAGGACCATCTCGGTTGATAATCTAGCCTGTGTACAGATGTCCCCTGAGCCCTGAGGTCACATAAAGATCCAGCATGTCCGAATTCATTGTCCTCCTTTTGTTGCTCCATTGTGGGCCTCGCCATAGTCCTTGTTCCCCCATTCCTACGAACAGACGTGTCACAATCCCATGAGTCTGTACAGCACTTGGCTCCAAACGGTCATCCGAGGGGTCAATCCCCAACCCTGCAGTTGTGCTTGCCCAGGGGGCGTAACTACAAGGAAGCAGGTGGGACCTGAGCTGTTAGGAGGCCCCAACTACTACTTCACTCCCTCTAGCAAAGGTGTCCATCCTTCAGATCAAGTGTTTTTGCGGTCACACCTGTAATGGGTGTTACGATTATGATACCCACACTTGTTTTATGACCCTTGCAAGATGGGCCTCTGGGCTGTGAGGGTCACCAGGGGTAGGCAAGGGAAAGGGTGTGATCATTGGGGGGGCCCCATTAAAGTTTTGCTGGGGGGCCCATAATTTGCCATTATGCTCCTCACAGGTACGTTAGACAATGACTATGGTAAGGATTAAATTGTGAGCTCCTCTGACAAAAGTTAGTGACATGACTACAGACTCTGTAAAGTGCTGCAGATAATGTGAGCAATATACTATATAAATAGGAATGGTCAGAAATGCCCATTCTACCGATTTTGCCAATGCCAATTTCCATATATCCGATTTCCTTTTTTTCCGATTTTTCCAATTTTCCATTTTCGGATATCCAAGGAGTATTTTATTAGTCCTGGATAGTGCTAATGTAGCATGAACTAATCCCCGCAGGGCAACCGCTTTGCGGTATTGGTTTTTGACCCTGCATAATTTGGCATGTGAAAGCAAATGCATATATGCATGAGCAATGCCTCATGAATAGCTAATAAGGTCAAATTTGCAAAACCAGATTTGTTAGGGTTAAACTTGGTGTTTGATGCACGCATATATTTTCTTGTGGTAAGTATTTTCATCAGTCACTTTTTGCATCAGAGAAAAAAAAAATGGAGAAATCAAAAAAATGGAAATTGGAAAAACTGGCTTGTGTGGTCTAATAGTACGCAGAATTCCTATTTCCGTTTTCCGAATTCCGATCGGATATATCAATTTCTGGTCGGAAAAGCGGAAATTTAAATTCCACAGAATCCGAAAAGGCATCCCTCTATATAAATGTGCAATAATAATCATGTATCTCCAGCTTTCAATGTGTACATTATACCTTATCCCGTATTTCTTTTATCATCGGAGGCACAAGATAAGTTATGATTGTGATTCTGCGGAAATGAAGCCTTTTCCATGGAACACCCATGATTCACGCCAGGCAAATAGATGGACCATTTTAAATATTAACAAGCGTTGGCAGCTGACGAGCTCTCGGTAAGCGCGCTGTTTTATCATTGGGTAAGCATGGCTTGATGGTTGCCTAGTATTCCTGTTTTGTTCATTTAAACCCGGTGATGGATTCATTTCGAATGGTTGCCAGCCAGGCAGGAGCTCAGGTGCTGAATTAAGATGGCAGGTGGCTCAAGCTGACTTAACAGCAATTAAATGTACAAATCTTTGATTAGCCACCAGAGAATGGAGTCATTAGCAACGCTGAATGGACCAGCTTGCTTTCCCCCGCCTCATTAGCTGTAGTACTCAGGTTACCTGAATGAGCAGAAAAAAATAAATAAAACGAGTGAAAGCTTCCCCTTCTGAATTAGGAAAGGGACAGAAGGGGAACGGGTGTTAGCATTTTACAGCTTAACAAATAGGTCATGACTTTTGTGCAAGCTGTGTTTTCAAAGGTTGGGTCTTGTATGGTGGAAGGGTGCTGGTACAGGGCTAAGCAGGTGAATAGAAGGCATCTATTAGAGCGGTAGGGGGGAGATAGGAAAAGATCAGGTATAATTTAGTTAAATAACAGCATTTTGCTGGTAAATAAGTGTGAAATAGTTGAATGCCTTGGACAAGGTATGAACACCTTTATATTTCACGAAAACTTAACCTCCTTGCCGGTTATCCCGAACTCAGCTTGGGGTAACCTGCGTAGGAGGATTTCTCAGGCCCCGCTGGGCCGATTTTCAAATTTTTTTTTTCTTGCACGCAGCTAGCACTTTGCTAGCTGCGTGCAGTTTCCGATCTTGCTCCTGATTCGCCGCTACCCGCCGCGCCGCCCCCCCCTCTAGACCCCTTGCGCAGCCTGGCCAATCAGTGCCAGGCAGCGCTGAGGGGTGGATCGGGATTCCCTCTGACGTCCCGACGTCCCTGACGTCGGTGACGTCATCCGGCCCGGTCGCCATGGCGACCGGGGAAGCCCAGCAGGAAATCCCATTCTGAACGGGATTTCCTGCTTACTCTGATCGCCAAAGGCGATCAGAGTGGATAGGGGGATGCCGCTTGTCAGCGACTATCATGTAGCAAGCCCTGGGCTCGCTACATGATTTAAAAAAAAAAAAATTTAAAAAGTGCTGCGCTGCCCCCTTGCCGCCAGAATTGGAATGGCAAGGGGGTTAAGTATGATCATTGTACTATTAAAAAATTGAGGCTGACTCAGAGCACACACTAACTACTTTGGGTTGAGAGTAACTTGGTTTAGGAGCACTTTGAAATACGAGAAAGTATTTTTGGGAAATTTTGACTTGATATACAAGCAACGTCTTGATATACAAGCAAAAAAGTATACATGCGTCACATCATCATAACTGAGCCAATAGTTCATCTTCCTCTGGCGCTGCAGCATTGTGCTTAAAGGACTTACGAGGCGAGACTGTGAAAAGAAGTTAAATACCTGGCTGGTAGCTGTAGCCTTAGGGGACGCCATCTGCATCCCCCAATTTATTCTGCTGTTTTTCAATTTACACCCTCTGTTCTGGCCCCAACCCCATCCCTCAGGTCTTCCTGATTTTTCCCAATAAAGTTGGCCACCAGTCACACGTCTCGCCGCACCTGCGCATTTCATATAGCTGCGAGTGTGGCTGTGCAGCTCTAAGTTTTCCTCCAGTCCTGTCCTCACTCCCGGTGGTCTCGTGGATGTAAAGCGCGCGAGACCGTGGGGAATGAGGATGGCACTGGAGGAGGACTTAGGGCTGCGCAGGTGCTATACGGACTGCATAGGTGTGGCAACATGTGGCAGGACTTGGGGCCATCTTTATTGGGGAAAATTAGGGATGAGGTCGGGGCCAGAACAGAGGGTGTAAATGGAAAAAACCCCACAGCGGAATGGAACGGAGGACATGGATGGCGTCCCCTAAGGCTACAGCTACCAGCCAGGTATTTAACTTTTTTCACAGGGGTTAAAGAGGCTCGAGGGGGGACCCCATGTCAATTTTTTTAATTTAACATTTTAACCACTTCAGCCGAACTGGACGAGTATACACGTCCAGTGTATTTGTGGAGAGTGCACCACCAGTTTGTTACTGAATGAGGCACATGTGGTATCATTTACGAGTTGTAGAATACATTTTGGTGTGTTTTTAAAGCTTGGACCCACATCACATGAGAAATGAGTAGGGACAAACTGAATCCAACACAAAAAATAATTTTCAAAATTATAATCAAACTTGGGAAAGTATTAGTATAGCTACACAACAAAACATATTGGGCTCGATTCACAAAGCGGTGCTAACCCATTTAGAGACTTTAGGCGTGATAACCATTACACCACGCTGGAGAAAAGCCAGTTTAGGCGTGATAAGTTTAGGTGTGATAGGTTTAGGCATGATAAGTTTAGATAAGTGTAGATAGCGCGCAAAGTCACGCACGCAAAGCAGCACCATTAAACTCTATGCGAAGTGCACCAGACTTTGCTAGCGCACAACTTTTGATCAGCTGTGCACTGCGGTGCTAACGCAGTTGGTGCTTAAACTTATCATGCCTAAACTTATCACACCTAAACTTATCATGCCTAAACTTATCACACCTAAACTTATCACATTTAAACTTATCATGCCTAAACTGAGTTTAGGCGTGATAAAGGGCTTTTCACCAGCATGCTAACTGTTAGCACCGCTTTGTGAATCAGGCCCTTTGAATAACATTTTAACTGTGATAAGTAGTAGAATAGATTTTAGGGTGTTTTAGGATTGAGGCACATGTCTTGTGTATTTCCTTTAGTAACAAACTGAATCAAAAGTAATACAAATTGTGTATATTCTGTACCAAATCTTACACTTGTAAAATTAAAGCAAAGTGAAAGAATATAAAGAAAATAACTATATGTTACCTTAGGAACTTGGCTTTTTAAACGTGTATGCCATGAGGGTATATTACTGTTATTTTTACAAATAAGGTTTTGTAATCATCAATAGTGTACAATGAGAAAGCAAAGAACACAAAACAGAAAAAAGACACTTTATTTCCAAATACAATATTGTCACCATATATTGTACTAGGAACATAATCTAAATGTTGCAATAACCAGGATGGATAAGCAAATAAAATGTGTGGGTTTAACTTATTGTAAAGGAAAGGTGGGGGGGGGGGGGGGGGGAAGGCTGCGCATCCCTAAACACATGTTGCAATTGAATGGTTAATCTCACAGGCATACATCGCCTCTGCCAGACTGAAAAATGCATGCCCTGCATCCAAGACAAGTGCTAACATTTATTAAACTGGGAGGTACTTTAGCTTCCAATATGGTTTGCATGCAAAGTATATTATACTAGACACTTGCGCCACGGTGAGGCAGACCTCTGGGTGTCACGTACCTGGAGTTATGGAGACCGTTATGCTGAGGGCAGCAACTCCTGCAACTTACCAACCAAAGGCCCTGAGCTGGGAACAGGGTACTCTGGTTGGCACGGGGCAGAAGTGCTCGCAGAACCAGTAGTTGGAGTAAACCGGAACTGGAGACTTCCGCAGGACGGGTCTGGTACTGCAATGACCCGTACACCAGTGTTGGTCTTGACACGCAGATCCTGTAGTCAGTAGGCAGGAGAGCAGATCCGTGAACAAGCCAGGGTCGGTAACAGAGCGGGTAGTCAGACAAGCAAGGTTCGGCAACAAAGCGGGTTCTCAGACGGGCAAGGTTCGGCAGCAGAGCGGGTAGTCGTAAGTAGCAAGGGTCAAAGCCAGAGCGGATAGTCAGACAAGCCAAGGTCAGCATGGAGCAGGATCAGGATACAGGCAGACAGAATGTCAGGTCACGGGAACCAAACTAGCTGCAATACTACAGCACAGAGGTCTGGGCTCTCCAGGCTTAAATAGGCCTTTTGGCGCGCACCGCGCAATGCGCGCACGGCGTAGCGCGTCACGCACGCACGGTGCGACGTGCTGCGCGCGCATGCGCACACACGAACGCGCGCATGCGCAAACACACGCGCGCGCCCGCGCACGCGCAAACGCGCACAAACAAGAAAGATGCATAAAACAGACATCCCTGCGCGCGCGCGCAGACGGCCCTCACACCAACGCCTTTCAGCGCCAATGCTCACGCCGCACAACGCAACACGCACTGGCGAGCACCGACAGACCACCCTGCAAGGAGGCCCGCCGGGACCCCCCAGGACGCCTGCCAGCATCCGCATGTGCCAGCCGCCTCGCCTGGACAGGTAACTGACCGTGACAATGCCCCCTCCTTACGGGCAGCCTCCGGATGCCTTTTGGGCTTGGTTTATCAGGAAACCTCTGATGGAATCTCCTTACCAATGCGGTTGCATGGACAAACGAGGCTGGTTCCCAAGAGTTGTCCTCAACTCCATAGTCTCTCCACTTGATCAAGTATTGTACACCACCATTCCTCCATCTGGAATCAAGGATATCCTCCACTTCAAATTCCTGTTCACCATCCACCATATCCGGTGGAGGTGGTACAGAGTTTTGTCCCAGAAAGAGTTCCGGTGATACCGGTTTCAATAAAGAAGCATGAAATACAGGGTGTATTCTGAACCTGCTGGGAAGTTCGAGTTCATAGGATGCTTGTCCTACTCTTCTTTTTATTTCAAAAGGTCCAATAAATTTGGGACCCAATTTCTTGGACGGGCATGAGAGTTTCAGATTCCTGGTTGATAAGTACACACGATCTCCGGTTCCCAAGTCCAAGTCTCCTCTCCTGTGACAATCAGCCTTCCTCTTGAAGTTCCCTTGAGCCTGAGCCATAGATTGTTGCAGTAGTTGATTATTTTGAGCCAGCCATTTGACTAATTCTTCCGCAGCAGGAACCGGAGATTCTTTTATCATTCCAGGCAAAAATGACGGATTGTAACCGTAATTAGCAAAGAATGGGGTTTGTTTAGTAGAAGAATGTACAGAATTATTATAAGCAAATTCTGCAGATGGTAACAACTGAGACCAGTTATCCTGTAATCCTGAAATGAAGCATCTGAGGTACTGTTCCAATGTCTGGTTGGTGCGTTCTGTTTGTCCGTTGGATTGGGGATGATAAGCGGATGAAAAATGCAACTGTATATTGAGTAATTGGCATAAACTTTTCCAGAATTGTGACGTGAACTGAGTCCCTCTGTCCGACACAATGTTGTTAGGAACCCCATGCAAACGTACAATTTCTCTGATGAATACTGTAGCCGTGATTCTGGCGGAAGGTAATCCCGTCATGGGAATGAAGTGCGCCATTTTTGTCAATCGATCCACCACCACAAAAATCGTATTTGAACCTTCCGCATTTGGTAATTCTACAATGAAGTCCATAGAAATTGAGTGCCATGGTCTAGGAGGAACAGGCAGAGGGTCCAACAACCCCCAAGGTTTAAGCTTCAAACCCTTACTCCGATTACACACCTGACAAGACTTAACATATTTCTCACAGTCTTTTCGTAGAGCTGGCCACCAAAAAGTGCGCTGAATTAATTCACATGTCTTTGCACTGCCAAAATGACCGGTCCACTGATGGTCATGATATAGTTTGAACACTTCCCGTCGATGATCCTCGGGCACGAAGATTCTATTCTTAAAGAGCCACAAGCCATCCTTGGCCACCAACTGTGCTTTAATTTTATCTGGTGGGTCTGAAGTATTTTGACGAAGTTGCTCTATCAGATCAGGTTGTATCAATAGAAAGTTCTGTTTAGAAAGAACAGTGTCCATTACAGGTGACGTATCATCTTCAGGAAACATGCGAGACAACGCATCTGGTTTAGTGTTCTTTGACCCAGGTCGATATGTGATATGAAACGAAAATCTTGAAAAAAAAAGTGCCCATCTCGCCTGTCTGGGGTTGAGTCTCTTTGCCGTCTTCAGGTACTCCAGGTTCCTATGATCCGTGTAAATCAGTATATCTTGAGATGCTCCTTCCAATAAATACCTCCATTCCTCTAAGGCATATTTGATAGCCAGTAACTCCCTGTCTCCCACGTCATAGTTCCTTTCCGCATCAGACAATTTCTTACAGAAGAATGCTATGGGATGAAGTACGGCTTTTTCACCTGATCTCTGAGACAAAATTGCACCCACTGCTGAGTCCGAAGCGTCCACCTCAAGGATGTACGGTAATACTGGGTCAGGGTGTCTGAGAATGGATGCAGAAGTAAATAACTCCTTGAGCTTTTCAAAGGCACACTGGGCTTCAGCTGTCCATTTGAACGGAATGTGTTGCCGGGTGAGATTTGTAATGGGTAAGATGATGGCAGAAAAGTTCCTAATAAACTTCCTGTAGAAATTTGCAAACCCTACAAATCTTTGAACTGCTTTCCGGTTGATGGGAGCTGGCCACTGCAGAATGGCTTGGACTTTCTGTGGATCCATGGTGAACCCCTCAGCAGAAATAATGAGCCCCAAGAATTGAATTGTATGTTGTTCGAACTCACATTTCTCAGCCTTCGCATACAGACTATGCAATCGTAATTGTTCCAGTACTTGACAGACTTGTCTCCTATGTTCTTCCAAAGATGCTGAAAAAATCAAGATGTCGTCCAAGTAAACTACTAAAAAGTGATCAATAAATTCCCTTAGTACATCATTAATAAAGTGCTGAAAAGTGGCTGGTGCATTACAAAGCCCAAAGGGCATGACCAGATATTCGTAATGACCGTAGCGTGATCTGAAGGCAGTCTTCCATTCATCTCCTTCCCTTATTCTTACAAGATTATAGGCCCCTCTGAGATCCAGCTTTGTAAAAATCTTAGCATCACGTAGTTTCTGAAATAGTTCTGGCATCAGTGGTAAAGGGTACCTATTCTTGATCGTGACTTTGTTCAATTCCCTGTAATCGATGCAGGGTCTGAGAGTCCCATCCTTTTTCTGTACAAAGAAAATTCCAGCACCCGCAGAGGACTTTGAGGGTCGAATGAAGCCTTTCCTTACATTTTCCTCGATGTATTCTCTCAACACCTCCTGTTCTGGCTCTGAGAGAGGAAACATTCGGCTAAAGGGAATGGCTGAACCAGGAAATAAGTCGATAGGACAATCATACGGCCGATGAGGAGGTAGTACGTCTGCTTTCTTCTTATCAAAAACGTCAAGGAATGCATGGTATTGTTCAGGTATGGTTTCTTGTAAAGAAGTTGTATAAAGAAGAGTACCTACTGGTCCTGGCCGCTCCCTTATACAACTTTTGTCACAGTAGGTAGAGGGAAAAGATATGGTGCCAGAAGACCAATTAATAGCAGGGTTATGCGCCTGAAGCCACGGTAATCCTAAAATAACGGGATGTAGAGGTGATGTAAGGAGATCCAATGTTAGCTGTTCCTTATGTAACCCTTGAATAGTTGTGGCTATGGGTAATGTCTCCCAGATGACAGGTCCAGAGCTGACTTCACTACCGTCAGCTAGGTGAATGAGAAGGGGGTTCTTCTTATACTGCATAGGGATCTGATGAATGGTAGCAAATGTAATGTCCATAAAGCAACTACATGCGCCAGAGTCGATGATAGCTGAAACTTCAAGGTTTCCTCCGGTTAACTGAAAAGAAACAGGGACAGAAAAATGATTAGAGGTTGGTCGGATAATCTGGAAATTACCTACAGGACGTATCCATGGCGCTTGCTTCTTACCAGGCATACGAACCGGACATGCTTCTAGGAAATGGCCTGCTGCCCCACAATAGAAACATAAATTTCCTTGACGTCTTCTCTGTCTTTCTTCTGGAGGAAGACGAGGGCGGATTACACCGATCTGCATTGGCTCAGGCTGATCCGGTTGATCTTCAGTTGTCACAGGAGCAGGAGAGCTGGTAGGAAAGGAAGGTACCCAGTTGAAACGTGGGTTACGCTCACTAGCCCTCTCCAACTGGCGTTCCCGAAATCGCCTGTCAATTTGAACTGCCGCAGTGATTAATAATTCCAGAGTAGCGGGAGCATCAGCTCTAGACAATTCATCCTTGATATGGGCTGCAAGTAGTGTTGGGCGAACATCTAGATGTTCGGGTTCGGGCCGAACAGGCCGAACATGGCCGCGATGTTCGGGTGTTCGACCCGAACTCCGAACATAATGGAAGTCAATGGGGACCCGAACTTTTGTGCTTTGTAAAGCCTCCTTATATGCTACATACCCCAAATTTACAGGGTATGTGCACCTTGGGAGTGGGTACAAGAGGAAAAAAAAATTTAGCAAAAAGAGCTTATAGTTTTTGAGAAAATCGATTTTAAAGTTTCAAAGGGAAAACTGTCTTTTAAATGCGGGAAATGTCTGTTTTCTTTGCACAGGTAACATGCTTTTTGTCGGCATGCAGTCATAAATGTAATACATATAAGAGGTTCCAGGAAAAGGGACCGGTAATGCTAACCCAGCAGCAGCACACGTGATGGAACAGGAGGAGGGTGGCGCAGGAGGAGAAGGCCACGCTTTGAGACACAACAACCCAGGCCTTGCATGAGGACAAGAAGCGTGCGGATAGCATGCTTTGTACCACCATGCAGTCATAAATGTAATAAAGATAAGTGGTTCAATAAACAGGGACCACGCGGCAACGCTAACCCAGCAGCAGCACACGTGATGGAACAGGAGGAGGCGCAGGAGGAGAAGGCCACGCTTTGTGAGACACAACAACCCAGGCCTTGCATGAGGACAAAAAGCGTGCGGATAGCATGCTTTGTACCGCCATGTAGTCATAAATGTAATAAAGATAAGAGGTTCAATAAACAGGGACCACGCGGCAACGCTAACCCAGCAGCAGCAGCAGCAGCAGCACACGTGATGGAACAGGAGGAGGCGCAGGAGGAGAAGGCCACGCTTTGTGAGACACAACAACCCAGGCCTTGCATGAGGACAAAAAGCGTGCGGATAGCATGCTTTGTACCGCCATGTAGTCATAAATGTAATAAAGATAAGAGGTTCAATAAACAGTGACCACGCGGCAACGGTAACCCAGCAGCAGCAGCAGCACACGTGATGGAACAGGAGGAGGCGCAGGAGGAGAAGGCCACGCTTTGTGAGACACAACAACCCAGGCCTTGCATGAGGACAAAAAGCGTGCGGATAGCATGCTTTGTACCGCCATGTAGTCATAAATGTAATAAAGATAAGAGGTTCAATAAACAGGGACCACGCGGCAACGGTAACCCAGCAGCAGCAGCAGCAGCAGCAGCACACGTGATGGAACAGGAGGAGGCGCAGGAGGAGAAGGCCACGCTTTGTGAGACACAACAACCCAGGCCTTGCATGAGGACAAAAAGCGTGCGGATAGCATGCTTTGTACCGCCATGTAGTCATAAATGTAATAAAGATAAGAGGTTCAATAAACAGGGACCACGCGGCAACGGTAACCCAGCAGCAGCAGCAGCAGCACACGTGATGGAACAGGAGGAGGCGCAGGAGGAGAAGGCCACGCTTTGTGAGACACAACAACCCAGGCCTTGCATGAGGACAAAAAGCGTGCGGATAGCATGCTTTGTACCGCCATGTAGTCATAAATGTAATAAAGATAAGAGGTTCAATAAACAGGGACCACGCGGCAACGGTAACCCAGCAGCAGCAGCAGCACACGTGATGGAACAGGAGGAGGCGCAGGAGGAGAAGGCCACGCTTTGTGAGACACAACAACCCAGGCCTTGCATGAGGACAAAAAGCGTGCGGATATAGCAGCAATGCTTTTTGCCGCCATGCAGTCATAAATGTAATACAGATGAGAGGTTCAATAAACAGGGACCGGAAACGCTAAACCATCCCAGATGTTCATCGGTCATGTTACTTGGTTGGGGTCCAGGAGTGTTGCGTAGTCGTTTCCAATCCAGGATTGATTCATTTTAATTTGAGTCAGACGGTCTGCATTTTCTGTGGAGAGGCGGATACGCCGATCTGTGATGATGCCTCCGGCAGCACTGAAACAGCGTTCCGACATAACGCTGGCTGCCGGGCAAGCCAGCACCTCTATTGCGTACATTGCCAGTTCGTGCCAGGTGTCTAGCTTCATGCCCGGTTTCAGGTCCAGCGGTGCCAGCCACAAATCCGTCTGTTCCTTTATTCCCCTCCAAATTTCCTCCCCTGTGTGCTGCTTATCCCCAAGGCAGATCAGCTTCAGCAACGCTTGCTGACGCATGCCAACAGCTGTGCTGCACTGCTTCCACGATCCTACTGCTGCTGGTGCTGGGTTAGCATTTCCGGATGAGGTACAGCTTTGAGATGCGTTGGAGGAGAAGGAGTCAGAGAGGTAGGTGCTGCTGTTGTTATCCAGCTGTTTGCGGCGTGGGCAACACCCGCGCCGTAGCAGGTGAGGAATCGCTGCCAGGCTCCACAAGGTTCACCCAGTGCGCGGTAAGGGAGATGTATCGACCCTGGCCGAACGCACTCGTCCAGGTGTCAGTGGTGAGGTGAACCTTGCAGGCAACGGCATTCTTCAAGCTTCGGGTTATTTAGCTGACCACGTGCTCATGCAACTCAGGCACTGCAGAGCGCGCAAAGTGGTAGCGGCTGGGAACCACGTAACGTGGGATGGCCACTGACATCATGCCCTTGAAGCTGTTTGTCTCCACCACTCGATATGGCAGCATTTCGCAGGCCAGAAGCTTGGCTATGCTGGCTGGCTGTTACTGCCACGGCCCGGGGGTCATTTGCTGGCAATTTCCTCTTGTGCTCAAACATCTCAGAAACAGACAACTCAACCGTAGCGCTGCACACCGAAGGGCTGTTGGTTGTTGTGTTTGATGAACACTGGGAGACCTCAAGAGCACTAGTCCGGAAAGTGACAGTGTCAGCATCGTCTGATGTTTGTGAATGTTGTGAACCACGCAATGGCTGGGCTACTGCTGCTGCTGAGGCGGGTCTGGTGGTGAGTCTGGTGAACCCAAGGGAGGCAGTGTTGCTGGTGGTACCCTGTCCTGCCGCGTTTGCCCACAGAGTGGGATGTTTGGATAGAATGTGGCGGCTCATGCTGGTGGTGGAGAGGTTGTTAATACTTTTCCCCCTGCTCAGGCGGGTCTTGCACACCTTGCAAATCGCCATGGTAACATCCTCAGTGCAGTCTTCAAAGAAAGCCCAGACTTTAACTGGCTGAGGACTCGGACCTCGTGCGTGATGTGCTGGTGCTGCTTAACCCACTGCTGGACGCTTGAGAGGTCATCCAAGTAATTATCTGGTCCTGTTCTTTTGGATCTGTGAGGGTTGTTGTCCTGGACAACATGGGCAGTATTGAGTGGGTTTTCTTGGGTGCTCCCCTGTGGCCTGTACGTGAACCGTCAGGGGAAACACCTCTTCCCTTGCCCCTCCCTCTTTCACCGGATTTCTTCCTCATTTCACTTATCCTTAAAGTACACGCTGACTGGCAGCAGTACAGTGGCAGTACAGAAATGCTATACAGTGGTGGGTGAGCGGTGTACCACTATTGTCAGCAGTGACACAGAGCACAATGCTATACAGTGGCGGGTGAGCGGTGTACTACTGTTCCCAGCAGACACAGAGTGGAAGTAAACACAATGCTATATAGTGTGGCTGAGCCGTGTACACAGAGTGGCATTAAACACAATGCTATATAGTCTGCTATATAGTCACCCCGAACAGGGTGATGTTCTGCAGAACCCGAACAGTGGCAAACACTGTTCGCCCAACACTACTGGGAGGGAACGCAGATTTTAGTACCTAAACACACGATACAACATGTTTTCCGGGGTCGGACTCTGAGGCACATACAGATGGTCCCGATCATCATCCTCATCATACAACTCTTCTCCTGAGTCTGACCCACCCACCACCTCTGCCACCCCAACATCCCCAGACACAGACCCCTCATCGTCCTCAACATTAACTTGGGATGCTGGCCTGAGCCAGACCTCCTCCTCCACATCAGGCCCCATCATCTCCTCAATGGCAGCCCTCATTAATCGCTCTGGCGACGGACTGATGGACACAACGTTCTCCTCCGGGGAGGGCTGCTGCTGACCACTGGCTGCTGGGGTGGATGTTATAGCTTGCGTGGGGCGTTGGCTGTTGCTGTTGTTGGGAGTGCTGCTCACAGCGGAGGTCTCTGGGGAACTCATGTTGAGCTCATATAGTGGTTGACGGTGAGTGGAGTATTACTGATCCCAGCAATATACACACTGACTGGCAGAGTACGCAATGCTATATAGTGTGGCTGAGCGGTGTACACAGAGTGGCAGTAAACACAATGCTATATAGTCTGGCTGAGCGAGCGGTGTACTACTGTTCCCAGCAGAATCAGAGTGGCAGTAAACAATGGTATATAGTCTGGCTGAGCGGTGTACATAGAGTGTCAGTAAACAATGGTATATAGTCTGGCTGAGCGAGCGGTGTACTACTGTTCCCAGCAGAATCAGAGTGGCAGTAAACAATGGTATATAGTCTGGCTGAGCGGTGTACATAGAGTGTCAGTAAACAATGGTATATAGTCTGGCTGAGCGAGCGGTGTACTACTGTTCCCAGCAGAATCAGAGTGGCAGTAAACAATGGTATATAGTCTGGCTGAGCGGTGTACACAGAGTGTCAGTAAACAATGGTATATAGTCTGGCTGAGCGGTGTACACACAATGCTATATAGTCTGCTATATAGTGTCAGTAAACAATGGTATATAGTCTGGCTGAGCGGTGTACACAGAGTGTCAGTAAACAATGGTATATAGTCTGGCTGAGCGAGCGGTGTACTACTGTTCCCAGCAGAATCAGAGTGGCAGTAAACAATGGTATATAGTCTGGCTGAGCGGTGTACACAGAGTGTCAGTAAACAATGGTATATAGTCTGGCTGAGCGGTGTACACACAATGCTATATAGTCTGCTATATAGTGTCAGTAAACAATGGTATATAGTCTGGCTGAGCGAGCGGTGTACTACTGTTCCCAGCAGAATCAGAGTGGCAGTAAACAATGGTATATAGTCTGGCTGAGCGGTGTACACAGAGTGTCAGTAAACAATGGTATATAGTGTGGCTGAGTGGTGTACACAGAGTGTCAGTAAACAATGGTATATAGTCTGGCTGAGCGGTGTACACAGAGTGTCAGTAAACAATGGTATATAGTCTGGCTGAGCGAGCGGTGTACTACTGTTCCCAGCAGAATCAGAGTGGCAGTAAACAATGGTATATAGTCTGGCTGAGCGGTGTACACAGAGTGTCAGTAAACAATGGTATATAGTGTGGCTGAGTGGTGTACACAGAGTGTCAGTAAACAATGGTATATAGTCTGGCTGAGCGGTGTACACAGAGTGGCAGTAAACACAATGCTATATACTCTGGCTGAGCGAGCGGTGTACTACTGTTCCCAGCAGACACAGAACAGTAAACAGAATGCTATATAGTGTGGCTGAGCGAGCGGTGTACCACTATTCCCAGCAGACACAGAACAGTGAACAGAATGCTATATAGTGTGGCTGAGCGAGCGGTGTACCACTATTCCCAGCAGACACAGAACAGTAAACAGAATGCTATATAGTGTGGCTGAGCGAGCGGTGTACCACTATTCCAAGCAGACACAGAACAGTGAACAGAATGCTATATAGTGTGGCTGAGCGAGCGGTGTACCACTATTCCCAGCAGACACAGAGTGGCAGTAAACAGAATGCTATATAGTGTGGCTGAGCGAGGTACACAGAGTGGCAGTAAACAGAATGCTATATAGTGTGGCTGAGCGAGCGGTGTACCACTATTCCCAGCAGACACAGAACAGTGAACAGAATGCTATATAGTGTGGCTGAGCGAGCGGTGTACCACTATTCCCAGCAGACACAGAACAGTGAACAGAATGCTATATAGTGTGGATGAGCGAGCGGTGTACCACTATTCCCAGCAGACACAGAACAGTAAACAGAATGCTATATAGTGTGGCTGAGCGAGCGGTGTACCACTATTCCCAGCAGACACAGAACAGTGAACAGAATGCTATATAGTGTGGCTGAGCGAGCGGTGTACCACTATTCCCAGCAGACACAGAACAGTGAACAGAATGCTATATAGTGTGGCTGAGCGAGCGGTGTACTACTGTTCCCAGCAGACACAGAACAGTACACAGAATGCTATATAGTGTGGCTGAACGAGCGGTGTACTACTGTTCCCAGCAGACACAGAACAGTACACAGAATGCTATATAGTGTGGCTGAACGAGCGGTGTACCACTATTCCAAGCAGACACAGAACAGTGAACAGAATGCTATATAGTGTGGCTGAGCGAGCGGTGTACCACTATTCCCAGCAGACACAGAGTGGCAGTAAACAGAATGCTATATAGTGTGGCTGAGCGAGGTACACAGAGTGGCAGTAAACAGAATGCTATATAGTGTGGCTGTGCAAGCGGTGTACTACTATTCCCAGCAGACACAGAGTGGCAGTAAACAGAATGCTATATAGTGTGGCTGAGCGAGGTACACAGAGTGGCAGTAAACAGAATGCTGAGCGAGCGGTGTACTACTATTCCCAGCAGCGACACACAATGACTGGGGGGGACCCTGGCTAGCGTGGCTGGAGCGCGAACTACCCTGCCTGCCTACCCAAAGCTAAACCCACAGACAAATGGCGGAGATATGACGTGGTTCGGGTATTTATTTACCCGAACCACGTGACAGTTCGGCCAATCAGAGCGCGTTCGGGTCCGAACCACGTGACCCGTTCGGCCAATCACAGCGCTAGCCGAACGTTCGGGGAACGTTCGGCCATGCGCTCTTAGTTCGGCCATATGGCCGAACGGTTTGGCCGAGCACCGTCAGGTGTTCGGCCGAACTCGAACATCACCCGAACAGGGTGATGTTCTGCAGAACCCGAACAGTGGCGAACACTGTTCGCCCAACACTAGCTGCAAGTCCCTTCCGGTATTGATATCTTAAAGCAGAATCGTTCCAGTCCGTGTCGGCCGCCCAACGGCGGAACTCTGAAGTGTATTCTTCCACCGTCCGACGACCTTGACGTAAGTAACCTAACGCGGTCTCAGCAGTAGCACCGCGCTGCGGGTCATCGTATAAAACGGCCATAGCCTCAAACAGGGTCTCTGAAGTTGCTAGGGACGCGTGCTTCTGATCCATAAGATTATGGGCCCATGCTTGGGGTTCACCCTGAAGTAAGGAAATAATGAGTCCCACCTTGATTTCCTCGGAGAAGTTAGTGCGGGGTTGCAGGTTGAAATATAACTGGCAGGAGTGACGGAAAGCACGGAATTTAGTTCTGTCTCCAGAAAAACGTTCAGGCATGATTACACGTGGCTCAGGAGGAGGTGTTGCAGCTGGAGGTGCAGGAGGTGTATTATTGACTGGGGGAGGGTTAGTTACTGGAGCTTGCCCCCCGGCTGCAGTTAGTGCACCGACTCTTCCTTCCAGGCGTAAGTGACTGGTCTGTAGCTCCTTAATGGCATCAGTCAGGGCCGCCATCTGTTCATATAGGGTAGTCAGAACCTTCGCTGCCTCAGCGGTCTCCATGTCGTGGCTGTAGTATTCTGTCACGTACCTGGAGTTATGGAGACCGTTATGCTGAGGGCAGCAACTCCTGCAACTTACCAACCAAAGGCCCTGAGCTGGGAACAGGGTACTCTGGTTGGCACGGGGCAGAAGTGCTCGCAGAACCAGTAGTTGGAGTAAACCGGAACTGGAGACTTCCGCAGGACGGGTCTGGTACTGCAATGACCCGTACACCAGTGTTGGTCTTGACACGCAGATCCTGTAGTCAGTAGGCAGGAGAGCAGATCCGTGAACAAGCCAGGGTCGGTAACAGAGCGGGTAGTCAGACAAGCAAGGTTCGGCAACAAAGCGGGTTCTCAGACGGGCAAGGTTCGGCAGCAGAGCGGGTAGTCGTAAGTAGCAAGGGTCAAAGCCAGAGCGGATAGTCAGACAAGCCAAGGTCAGCATGGAGCAGGATCAGGATACAGGCAGACAGAATGTCAGGTCACGGGAACCAAACTAGCTGCAATACTACAGCACAGAGGTCTGGGCTCTCCAGGCTTAAATAGGCCTTTTGGCGCGCACCGCGCAATGCGCGCACGGCGTAGCGCGTCACGCACGCACGGTGCGACGTGCTGCGCGCGCATGCGCACACACGAACGCGCGCATGCGCAAACACACGCGCGCGCCCGCGCACGCGCAAACGCGCACAAACAAGAAAGATGCATAAAACAGACATCCCTGCGCGCGCGCGCAGACGGCCCTCACACCAACGCCTTTCAGCGCCAATGCTCACGCCGCACAACGCAACACGCACTGGCGAGCACCGACAGACCACCCTGCAAGGAGGCCCGCCGGGACCCCCCAGGACGCCTGCCAGCATCCGCATGTGCCAGCCGCCTCGCCTGGACAGGTAACTGACCGTGACACTGGGCAAGTGACCTAACCTAAATTTAAAACCTCGGGAGCAGCTATGCAAAAAAAATGTGTAACTTACATTTGGTAGAACAGCAAGGAGAACGCGCATACCACTAAGGCTGCATCTGAAATGACCACCAGCTCAGTATGTACCACCTATATAGACTTTCTGCACACTTCGCATTCAATTCAGATGCAAATCATATGCAAATCTGCTACTACTTATCATGCAAACAGGAAACTCAGGAGGAGGGGCTGGGAGCAGCTAACCTGACAGCTACATAGTTACAAAGTTAAGGAAAGGTGGGGGGAAAAGGCTGCGCATCCCTAAACACATGTTGCAATTGAATGGTTAATCGCACAGGCATACACCGCCTCTGCCAGACTGAAAAATGCATGCCTTGGATGCATGCAGTGTGGCCACGTTCATTCACATACGGTACCATGGCCACAAGCTCCCAGGGGCTCCAGCAGTGATTTGCAAGAGGTTGTGGGAAGTATCTGGAGAAATCTACCGAGGTAAGTATCTAACTCTTGCCTTCCCTAAAGTTACAGGTTTACTTTAAAGCAGTGATAATCGTAATCAGCTAATTAGGATTACGCAAACTTTCGCAATTTCGCCTATATGTAATTACTGATAAGTGTCGTGCGACTCTTCATGGTCCTGATGGATGGAGTGGATGATGGTTGGTTAACAGCTACCACATCCCAACAAGGCTGCAATGTCAGCAAGGAGGTGGCGGAGTAATGTTTTGGGCTGGAATCATGGAAGGAGAGCTCCCCTTTAGGGTCCCTGAAGGCGTACGAGAGATATTGGCGCAGGAGACTTGCGCGCAGGATATAGCCGGTATGGCTGATCCTGCTGCTGCACAAGTTCCCGGCCGCGTTAAATACTATTCCCCCTCCAGGCCGCCATGGATGATGGGGAATGAAATAATTTGGCTTCCAGCAATTGATGAAAGACAAATTATTGTCTTTTAAAAGTAACTTCAGCTCCGTCTTCTGACGGCGCCGAAGTTACTCCCTGTCTGCTGCTATAGCCGTAATTCCTATTACGGCCTATGATTGCGCCGGCTGCGCCCAAGTCTGCAGAGCTGGATTCGCCGTGTTCCCCCTGAAGGTGTGAAAATGACCTCTGAAAAGTATGTGGAGTTTCTGACTAACCACTTTCTTCCATGGTATAAAAAGAAGAGCCGTATTTTCTGTGATAAAATCATCTTCATGCATGACAATGTACCTTGGGGAAGGTAACAGGCGGCACCATTGTCTATTGATCTACGATTGACCATTATATGCGCGCTAATCTTCTGGGGTTCCCTGTTTATGGGCCCCGTATGTGAGTTATCGTTTTTATGTCTACTGTCTTTTAAAGAAATTTTATCTAAATAAACGGGTTACGCTTAGATATTGCCGTTTTTGTTTTCCTATATAAATTCCTGAAACTTTACCTCCATACGAATGTCCACTGGATCTTCACGACGTCTGATGTTCCCTAGACGTTATCTGTGACCTGAGCCATTTCACAACCTTATAATGTGGGTTGTTGGGAGCTGGTAAGCATTTTCTAGTTTTGATGTTTGGCGGATACCTACCTCTGAGCATTTGATATATTGTGGTGAAGAATTTACCATTCCCTACATACAATTACTTTCTAAACCTGCGCTGACCTTTGATGTATGCCTGACTTCTGAACTTTTGGACATTGTTCTTCTCAGCGGCGGTTCCATTGTCCCTTGGCACCGATATATTTGCTACTATAATGTACCTTCTCTGCTGCAAGGATTACCTTTGTGTCATTGGCTGCTATTGGCATAAAAGAAGAGAAACTCGTGGTGTGGCCCCCACCCTTCCCTGATCTCAATCTTATTGAGAACCCTTTGGAGAGTGGGAGGCAGTATACATCCAAACAGCAGCTCTGGGAGGCTATTCTGACATCCTGAAGAAAAGCAAGACAAGAGGGGTGCTCAGTAGTGTGATAACTTTTAATTAACAATAAAAATGCGCAGTTAAAATTGCACTTACTAGATAAATGCAGAAAGCAGGCATCTGGTTTGGCATACAGCCCAGGAGAATACAACCTGAGGCTGCAGTAGCCAGCGGCAGCAGTGGTCCAGATGGAAAGTGGAGTCAGGGTGTCTCCTGTGGGGTAACCGTGTGCAGGTGACGTCAACATGCGTTTCGTCGTGTCTACGTCTTCATCAGTTAATGTAATTCTGACATCCTGCAAAGAAATTCAAGCAGAAACACTCCAAAAACTCCCAAGTTCAATGAATGCAATAATTGTAGAGCTACTATCATATAAGGGATCCTATGTTCATACGTAACTTGACCTGTTCAGATGTTTTAAATTGAAATAGCTTTTGATTTCAGTAAATATGACCTCCTAATGCTGATAATTCAACAAATGACCTTTTTCAGTTCTTTACAATCTATACAAAGTTTTGAAACTCTGTCGCGTAATAATTTGGAACAGAGCACTCTAAGTTTTTTGGTTTTGAAAATCATACTGTTATAATTAGGAGATTTGTTCAGTAACATTCAAATTATACTCTAAAGGTGGATGACACAAAATTATGCTGACTTCCACTTGCATCGACTAGTTAGGAAAATCAGAGTAATATATAATTTGCATAATATTTTGAAATGCAGGTGTAGCAATTTTGTATTTATTATATGTTAATGGAGGATCTCTTTGTGGGAGTACATCAGGGACGCAACTAGAAATCACTGGGCCCCCTTGCAAAACTTTGGATGGGGCCGCTTCCCTGCACACTGAATAGGGACTGTCTACAAATCTTTGTCTACACAACTTTGTATGATTTGTTATCAGTGGCTGAGCAGATCCAGTCATTAGAACAATTGTGCAGAGAGCAAAACGTTTTTCCTATCCTTGCCCTCAGTTGTCAGTCTGTCAGGACAGGGCCCCTTGTGGCTTCTGGGCCTCCCTGCAGCTGCATCCCTGTCAGGGTCTATTGTTACACCCCTGGAGTACATGCAGATCGTAAACCCAGGGTGGGCACTTCCATAGATGCAAACTAGACAATTCCCCAAGGGTCCTGAACTCCTTAAAGGACAACTTAATATTTTTAGATAGTTTTATACTCACCTAAGAGAAGGTCATGGAGCTCTGGATCCCTTAGAGTCTACCCATTCCTACTGCGTCCCCTCGTGTCCACTGCCAGGCCCCTGTTCAAATCTCCTGCCAGCTGCTCCTTTGGGTCTTTTTGGGTCTCCAAGTACCTCCAAAGATAAGTGGCTCCGTACTGTGCATGCGTGAGTCAGTGTACGGAGCTGCTTGTCTTCAGAAGTGCTTGGAGACCTAAGTACTTCCACGGCCTTCCAAGAAGACCCAAAGGCCTCTGCGACATAAAAGTTGAAGGCTGGAATGGAGGGCCAGTGGTGGAACAAGGGGGAGCAGAAAGGAATGGGAAGGCTATGAGGGATCCTGCTCTTAGGTGAGTATCTAACTTTTTTTTAAACATTCAGTTGTCCCTTAAGGGCTCCCAAGTCTGGTGTCATGGATTTACATTCAGGCCCTTGTTCAGAAGGGCCTAGCTAGTTCTACCATAACCACTCATAAGAGACTTATCCAGTAAAGAAGGAGGCAGTAAATGTTGAGTTTCAGAACAAATGTAATGGTTGCATAAGCCACGTGATACATATATCATATTATCAAGGTTTGTAATAGTATATTTTTAAGTTGCTTTGTAAGCATACAGTGTGACTAAGGCTATGGCATCCTTTGAAAGGAAGAGTGTAGTTTCAACCAGGATGCAAAGTAAGATATTTGATTCCTTCCAGGTGTGTCTTTTAGTACAGTGTTGTCAGCATCATTAAACGCCTGGTTCAACCTACTCGATATTTCTTTGTTAGTAAAAGTGAACAGCCAGCCATTACTCACACACAAGTTTCATATTTTGACGCAGTTGCTCCAGGTTTTTAACCTATATGTTTATCAAAGGATCTGCAATTGACTTGGCAACTTAGAATTACAACCTTGAATTCTGATGATGTGGCCTGTGGTTGGCAAAACATCGCACCTCTACTTAATAGTAGAGGTGCGATGTGGTGCATGCAAGCACCACAGAAGCCAGCCTGTGACCCTTGCTCATATGCTTAGCTCCACCCCGGCTAGTAACATACTCCCTGCTGGGCTGGAAGTACGTCACTGGGTTTCCCGTCAGTCCACGGATGCGCACTGCATCACACCGCACTCTCGCCATGCAGACTTGCTGTGTCGCCTATGTGGTAGGTTGGTGGGGGGGGGGGGGGGGGGAGTTATCCTGTAGGTTATGGTGCACCCTGGCTCAAACTCACCATGTTTCAGTCAGAAACACTGTTACCGGTGTGCTACTCTGGACAGGATGAGAGTGTGCAGCCTACAATACTAGACTTTGGAAGCTCTTGAGGGCCACACAAAATGACAAGGATGGCTGCGTTCAGCCAACGGACCTTGAGTTTGACATAGATAAAATTTGAGTTTTATCCCAGTTTAGGGGAAGTTATGTACCTCCTTATTCAGATCTTGGATTGATCTAGTTCTGGAATTTCTGTTTCCTTATCAAAGGTACCTTTTATGTGCATTCATGCATGTTTTACAAAACAAATACTTCTTTTGAATGTTGCCGCCCCTTCCATTCCCAGTTCAATACTTGTGTCTAATACAGGGTCAGTAGCAGGGGCGTAACTAGACTTAAGTACACTGTAGAAAATTGCAACAACTCGTCACCCAGTAATCTCACTTCAAGAGGTGCATACAGCCCTGCATGTGCATCATGCAGACAGGAAATCTTTACCCCAAAACACACCTGTGCTGCAACACACAATCCAAGCCAAAGGACGTCTGACTGGCGCTTGTTCACATGTTCTAGTCCTTGTAAAACGCTGCGCAGCGCGGTTTCCTGTATAGAGTGCAGGAGCCGCGCCTCCGGCGCTCGTAATTGGTGTGCAGGGCTGTGTCAGGGCGGTCAGGAGTGAAGGGGCGGGGACTCGCTGTCTATAGGTGAAATACAACAGAAGGCTGCATTATACTTGTCATGCAAGCATGTGCTGCTTGCCAAACCACATCTGTGGCCGCGTGTAAAATACCAGTGCAGAAACACATATCTTAAGTGCTAACACAGTGCAATACGAGATAAGGGACTTATTGTCCATTTGCGGCTGTGATCTCTAAGAGACCAGCGGAGGTGTATTTCCCCCAAACTGTCCCTAAATTGCCATTAACTAGACTTAATAAGTCCCCCCCCTGCAAAAATGATAACATGTGGCTCCCTTGATCCTCGAACTCCATACGGGTCACGTGATCGGGAGCCGGCGAATGGCAGCAGAGAGTGTACACATGCTCCTGCACATGGTTTTTGTGAACGAACAGGGAGGTTTTTTTTTTTTTGCTAATTTGCTGCACTTGCGGTTGGGAGAGGGAGGAGGAGGGGCCCCCAAAGCGCTGGGCCCCCCTGCGATAGCGGGGATCACAGGGGTGATTATTACGCCCATAGTCAGTAGTTGTCATGTGAGTAATATCTAATAGTGATAAATTAAAATTAGGAATGGACTCCATCATTAAAACCTTGTGATGAAACAAGTATTTGCAGAATGGAATTCGGCAGGGATGATTTCCTTAAGGTGGACCTGAACTCAGAACTTCCTTTCTGCTCTATAAGATACGCAACAGCATAATAGCCTTATTTTTCTTTGTTGCAGCTGATATAAATCCTGCAATAAAACTGCAGAGTGTCTACGTCCTGCTTTCATGGAAGCAAACATATTGTTAATATCCTGTGTTTACCAATTGGCACTCTGCCATGGCAGATAGCTGAGGCATCAAATTACAACTTGTGATCAGTCACAAATGAGGGTGGTTAGACCGGCTATTCTCTATAAATACATACAGGGTGCATTTCCAGGGGCGTAACAATAGACCCTGCAAGGGATGCAGCCACAGGGGGGCCCAGAAGCCACAGGAGGGCCCTATCCTGAGAAACAGACAACTAAGGGAAAGGAAACTTTCTGCTCTCTGCAGAATTGTTCTATTGACAGCATCTGCTCAGCCACTGATAACCAATCATACAAAGTTATGTAGACAAAGATTTGTAGACAGTCTCTATTCAGCGCACAAGAGTAGGGGGCCCCATCCAAAGTTTTGCAGGGAGGCCCAGTGATTTCTAGTTATGCCCCTGTGCTTTTCTATATGTTTCCTTCTGTCCTGTGCAAGAGTTTAAAGCACCTGCACTTGTTATGTACTCTCTTACCACGGCTAATAATTGGAGGCATTCAGCAGCAAGCAGTGCTGCGGCATACATGGAATAAAATAGTGAACATTTTCTGGGTTCATGCATGCCCTGGGGAGTTGATTTGTGCACTGGCATCAGCCAATTACATAGCCAAAATGCTAATGCCTAAAACTCCAGTTCCAGGAAGTAAATGTGGGCACTGGCATTTGGCAATTGCATAGCTGAAATGCCAGTGCTAAAGTGCAGGAATAGTTTTTCTTCATTTAAATATCCTCAGTAAAGTGAACAATCTGTTGAGCGTTGCCAGGCTACCTCTCCCATTCTTGCATGCAAAATAATTTACATCCTGCTCGGGAAATAAGAATGTATGCCACAGTTGTGGCTGTCCACCTCTGATGGGGCGTAGATTCTATGGATGGATTCAGATGTAATGGGGCCCTAGGCAAGGTAGTCGATCTGAGACCCTCTTCTGGTACTTTTGGTAAGCTGAATTGAAGGGAGGTTAAAGCGGAATATAACCCTGCATTTCAACTTTGCTCTAAAACATTATTTACAGCATATTATATGCAACCAGCATTTTTTTTCACTAGACCAGCATTGGAAGGGTTACACACAGAGCTTTAAAGTTCCGTGGAGAGAAATGCAGACGCATCAGTTTAGATAGATACATTTAAGTAAACACAATGTAACAAGTGAGGAATGTGACTCACTCTCTCTGTGTCCGGGAGCTCCTGCACAGTCAGAGTGTGAGTCACATTCCACACTTGTTACATTGTGTTTATTTAAATGTATCTGTCTAAACTTCGGATGCCTCTGCATTTCTCTCCACAGAACTTTAAAGCTCTGTGTGTAACCCTTCCAATCCCGGTCTTGTAAAAAAAAAATGCTGGTTGCATATAATATGCTGTAAATAATGTTTTAGAGCAAAGTTGAAATGCAGAGTTATATTCTGCTTTAAAGAAGGTGGCAGGTGGGCCCCTTGACAACCATTAGACCCCAAGCATCTGCCTAGGTTGCCTGGTGGAAGATCCTGCTCTGATTCTACTATCCAGTTCCCGCAGTCCTGGGCTGATCGCTAAGCCCTGCTTGCTGCGGCCGCAGATTTGGCTGCCATGTGACAGCCAAGCTTCCTCCTATGGGTAAGGAGCCAGTTTCATTGGGGGGCAAAACCAGCTGGCCCTAAACCGGTAAAACTGCATGCAGCCTGAAATTAAACCAGTCAAAAATGCAATAAAATTGTGTGCAAGAATTATTAAAGTAGGATTGTCAGCCACAAAATCAAATTCCATTTACCCATTGCTCTGTGTTTATTATGCAGTCTGCATCCTACCCTGCATTGCAAGCATTCCAATAAAAAATAATAATAATAAATAAATGTTTCATCTGTAATGAATCTTATCTCAGCCAGCCTGGCCCTTTTCTGGCACATTGCCAGGGAGAGGGAAGCTTGTTATCTCCCCTTCCACATTCCTGCTCCTCACTGATCGGCTAAGGGCAGCTCAAGGTGACACAAGGCTGAGAAGAGAAATACACCTCACCCCTCTGCAGAAGCTGTTGAAATATGATCTATACTGTGCTCACATGTGTTTATAAAGCAAGCTAGATATGACAGTGTAGTTTCTAGGAGAAAAAAAGAGTAAGGGAGGAAATTACATCAGGGTTGGCTTCATTTAGAGGCAGTAAAGATGGAAAATGCCTGGAACAGTTTTCTCTTTATATATAAAATTCACTGAAATCAAAACATGGACAGTACAATACATACTTTATGTAGGTAGAACAAGTATTTATCTACTTATATATGTGTTTTTTCCCCTGGGATAGTATGGCTGTCCCTGCTGCGTTAACATTTATTTACATACAGTGGTGTGAAAAACTATTTGCCCCCTTCCTGATTTCTTATTCTTTTGCATGTTTGTCACACTGAAATGTTTCTGCTCATCAAAAACCGTTAACTATTAGTCAAAGATAACATAATTGAACACAAAATGCAGTTTTAAATGATGGTTTTTATTATTTAGTGAGGAAAAAACTCCAAATCTACATGGCCCTGTGTGAAAAAGTGATTGCCCCCCCCCCCTTGTTAAAAAATAACTTAAAGGTGGTTTATTACACCTGAGTTCAATTTCTGTAGTCACCCCCAGGCCTGATTACTGCCACACCTGTTTCAATCAAGAAATCACTTAAACAGGAGCTATCTGACACAGAGAAGTAGACCAAAAGCACCGCAAAAGCTAGACATCATGCCAAGATTCAAAGAAATTCAGGAACAAATGAGAACAAAAGTACTGTAATTGAAATCTATCAGTCTGGTAAAGGTTATAAAGCCATTTCTAAAGCTTTGGGACTCCAGCAAACCACAGTGAGAGCCATTATCCACAAATGGCAAACACATGGAACAGTGATGAACCTTCCCAGGAGTGGCCAGCCGACCAAAATTACCCCAAGAGCGCAGAGAAAACTCATCCGAGAGGCCACAAAAGACCCCAGGACAACATCTAAAGAACTGCAGGCCTCACTTGCCTCAATTAAGGTCAGTGTTCACGACTCCACCATAAGAAAGAGACTGGGCAAAAACGGCCTGCATGGAAGATATCCAAGGCGTAAACCACTTTTAAGCAAAAAGAACATTAAGGCCCGTCTCAATTTTGCTAAAAAAACATCTCAATGATTGCCAAGACTTTTGGGAAAATACCTTGTGGACCGAAGAGACAAAAGTTGAACTTTTTGGAAGGTGCGTGTCCCGTTACATCTGGCGTAGAAGTAACACAGCATTTCAGCAGAAGAACATCCATACCAACAGTAAAATATGGTGGTGGTAGTGTGATGGTCTGGGGTTGTTTTGCTGCTTCAGGACCTGGAAGGCATGCTGTGATAGATGGAACCATGAATTCTACTGTCTGCCAAAAAATCCTGAAGGAGAATGTCCGGCCATCTGTTCGTCAACTCAAGCTGAAGCGATCTTGGGTGCTGCAGCAGGACAATGACCCAAAACACACCAGCAAATTCACCTCTGAATGGCTGAAGAAAAACAAAATGAAGACTTTGGAGAGGCCTAGTCAAAGTCCTGACCTGAATCCTATTGAGATGTTGTGGCATGACCTTAAAGAGAATCTGTATTGTTAAAATCGCACAAAAGTAAACATACCAGTGCGTTAGGGGACATCTCCTATTACCCTCTGTCACAATTTCGCCGCTCCTCGCTGCATTAAAAGTGGTTAAAAACGGTTTTAAAAAGTTTGTTTATAAACAAACAAAATGGCTACCAAAACAGGAAGTAGGTTGATGTACAGTATGTCCACACATAGAAAATACATTCATACACAAGCAGGCTGTATACACCCGTCCTTTTGTATCTCAAGAGATCATTATACACAGGCAGTGTGCATAGAGGGGCCAGGAGGGGGGAGATGCATCACAGAACCACAACACTGAAGAACTTGGCAGCCTTCCAGACACAGGCTGACAAGTCTGACAAGAGAGAGATAAGTTGATTTATTACAGAGATGGTGATAGCAGAAAGTGCTGCAGTAAGCCAGAACACATTAGAATAGCTTTTGGAACTTGTAGGATGATAAAAAACAGGATGTAATTTTTGTTACGGAGTCTCTTTAAAAAGGCAGTTCATGCTAGAAAACCCTCAAATAAAGCTGAATTACAACAACTCTGCAAAGATGAGTGGGCCAAAATTCCTCCAGAGAGCTTTAAAAGACTCCTTGCAAGTTATCGCAAACGCTTGATTGCAGTTATTGCTGCTAAGGGTGGCCCAACCAGTTATTAGGTTCAGGGGGCAATTTCTTTTTCACACAGGGCCATGTAGGTTTTGAGGTTTTTTCTCACTAAATAATCACTAAATAATAAAAAAACATCATTTAAAACTGCATTTTGTGTTCAATTATGTTATCTTTGACTAATAGTTAACGGTTTTTGATGAGCAGAAACATTTAAGTGTGACAAACATGCAATGGTCAGTGGCTTAAACTAGCGTTAATGATGCTTTAGGGCTACTTCACAATACAAGAGTTTTCCTAAGTGCTTGTGATTTTAAAAGCTCTTGCTAATGTTATCTTATGTGAGTGTTCACACTCGAGAGTTGAGATTTTGTAAAAATCCCCCATAGGATTGTATTAGCAAGAACTTTTAAAATCTCTGTTGTTTAAAAAGCTCTCGTTGTGTGAAAAAGTGAACCCGAGGTAAAAATAAACTGATGAGATAAACAATTCTATTTATCCTTTTACTCCTAAAAATGACTATTTTAGATATCCCATTGTTTTATTTTATATTTAAACATTTACAAAGTAGAGTGAATGTTTTATTGTCTCTGATGAGTGGCAGTCTATTAAGTTATAGTGTTACAAAATTAACATTACAACATTAAGTCTATTAAGTGTCCCAGAGTTTTCTGCCGCAGATGTGTGCCGCGCTCACGTGTGCGCTCCTCTCAGTGGCTCTTACAGGGTAGATTGGTGAATGGGAACATATGTTCCCAAAGCCAATCTAAGTGCCAGTTTTATGAACAATCTCTGCTGTAATGAACAGCAGCAAATATTCATTGAAAAAAAAATGTAGCACACACACAACTTTTACTTTTGTTTTGCCTAGAGAGCTGTGATTCAGCTTTCAGCAGTAAGGCGTCATTTAGTGGACAAATATAATAGTGCACTATACTTATATATTTTTCCACAAAAAAACCCTACACATATAAATAAAAATACGGTTAACCCCTTTCTGTTCCCCATAATAAAAATAAACAAAAAAAATAAAGATAAAAACAAACAGCCAAAGTGTAGACAAAATGTAGAAGAGAGAATATAAATTGTTAGGTTAGAGACTCAGCTTTTTATATTTGTATGCCATAATGAGGGTATTTTATGTTGTTTTTTTTCTGTTGCAAATAAGGGCTTGTAGTTATTTATAGCGCACAGTAAAAAAGCAAAAAAAAAAAAAAAAATACACTTTTATTTCCAAATAAAAAATTGTCACCATACATTGTAAATCATTTAAATGTTGTAATAACTGGGAGAAATAAGCAAATAAAATATTATCTACAGTCAAAATTTTTATTTTAAAGCTATAATGGCTGAAAAACTGAGAAATAATTATTTTTTCAATTGTTGTCTTCTTATTCCCATTAAAATCCATATAAACTAAAATAATTGTTTGCAAATGTACCACACAAAAAAGCCTATTTGGTGACGAACCCCCCGCCCCAAAAAAAAATGTATACTGTAGATCATTTAGGTGCGATAAAAAGTGATAAAGTTATTGGTGATCGAAAGGGAGGAGCGCTGTAAAGTGAAAATTGCTGTGGTTCATAAGTGGAAAAAACCCTTAGTGGGGAAGTGATTAATAATAAATATATAAATATAAATAATTTATATAGCTTTAAAAAGCCTATTTCTGTTTTGCCTCTCTTTACCGCCTGTACTTTGCTAACGGTTAATGACAGCCAGAAGCCAAACGCATGACCGGCAAATTATCCCCTTTCACTTGTAATTTTTAGCTTTATCACGGCTATCATGAACAGCGTTCGCAAAAGGTGTCATATGCATAAAACGTGCCTTTTATGGCCCCACTTCAAAGTCCAACTCTTTTATAACTTTAATAGTAAAATTCATACACAGAAGTGTTTTTTTTTCTTTTTTTTTTTTTTTGTCGGTGAAAGAAAAGAAAGTCGGTAATGGTTTTTCATTTCCAAAGCACTGTCATCAACGGCAGCAGCAGTACGCATTCTAAAAGTATACAATCTCCAGCTTACATCATCTGCAGATTTTCTCTGTAATTTACTTCTCCATCAAGTTATGAGGGATCACCTCCCTTTCCGACAAGCCGGGCAAAAAATGAAACCAGCATAGCAGATTATAGGAGCACTCAGGAGACAGAAATGATTAGACCTTGGATATCTAAGTGCCAAGGTCAAAATTGTCAAATATGACTGATTATATTTTCTAATGGTTTCGTACTGCCTATTAGAGAGCACTCAAGGATTTTTAGTCTCCTGTGATCGCCGGCGATCAGAGCCTGCCCTGGTAGCCGTGATGTACTCGCTAATCTTAGACACCATAAACAATAGCTAACCACTTGTAATTGAGTTTAAATTGATTTCAGGTGGCTTCAGAGAAAAGCAATTTCTATAGCAGATTAACCTTTTAATTAAAGTAAATTAAGTATATAAACAGGTAGATGCATGCTGCTGAAGCAGAAAATCATATTTTATTTGCCCCTGCGTGTTAAAAATCACTCTTGTAGCCTAAACGGCAATGATAATGAATAGTTTTAAAGCCATTCTATGCAGGGTAAAAACTGGATCACAAAAACAGCTTTTCTAGCAATAAAGAAAATAATTGGGCTGTTGCCACAGAAGAACTTCACATTTTTTCATCTCCATCCAACTCAACAAAATATGCTTTCTGAGTTTAGACATAGTATGCAGAGATGTTGTAAATCACCCTATAGGGGGCCATACACTAGGCGACCAACCAACCAATTTACCATCCAATTTGATTATTATAATTGAATTGGTTGAAAATTGGTGCTACCTAGTGCATGCCCAACCAACAAAGCGACCAATTTCAGGACAGAAATTGGCCACACATTCGATCGCGCATGTTGGAAAATTTCGGGCCGAAGTTGGTTGGTCGGGTGCGCGGCGGTACGGCGGCCAATTTGCGAACGAGCGAAGAGACGACGAAACCCCCACCGCTGCCGCCGCAATGTATAAATGTATGCAGTGTTTAGTGCATTTATACATTACCTATCCGGTGTCAGCCTCCACGCAGTTTCTGTCCATCTCCGGGTTCACGCCGGTGGCGCTCTGACGTCACAAAGGTGCATAGCGGCTGACATCAGACGCTATGTGCCGCTAGCGTGTATGCGGCTATAACCCGGCGAGATAGACGGATGGACCCGGCGAGCTGCTTCAGGACAGGTAATGTATAAATGCACTACACTACATACATTTCTACATTTTGGGGGCAGCGGTGGGGCGGACAGTGATGGCTTTCATGCTGAAATGGGATGGAAATCGGCCTGTAGTGTATGGGCAGATTCAATTAGAGACAAATTTATCTCTAATCAGATTCGAATCTGCCCATACTCGTTCTAATGTATGGGCACCTTATGGCAGTACATTGGGATCTCCTGTTCTGTGGCACATGCTGCAACGGATGTAGCTAGATGGCCTGATTTACTAAAGCATTTCCAGTGACCCCGGGGATGCCAACAGGGACATCATAAGTAGTGCAGCTAACCCAGAATTACCATAATATTTAAAAACTGTCTACTATTTCCATGTTCATTATAAGATTGCTGTAAGTATATATTGGTTCTGCATGAGGGGTAGCTATAACCCCTGCAACCCCAAGACTGCTCTAGGGCTATAAGAGCCCACTCCTCTTGAAAGTAGCACAATGGACTGACAGCAGGGTGAGGAGGAACAGCAAGGACACCATTTGCCACGAGCCTGGTTCCTGGCCTAAAAGTGTCACAAGCCTGAGAGCTGGTACACCTGTATGGGCTAGCTTGCAAGTCGCAGAGGTGAGATTATCACTCTGCAAAGTGTGGAGGGGTTTCCGGGGAAGGTGTGGTGTGGTTCAAATGTATGAAGGGGAGGAGTGTTTTCCTGGCCACACTTGTTTGGGGAGGTAGTCTTAAACTGGCTAAATGGGCGGGAACAGGGGAGTAGCAATAGGGGTTGCAGAGGTTGCGACCGCATCGGGGCCCTTGGGCCAGAGGGGCCCCAAAGGGCCCCCCTTAACTACAGTATTAGCTCTGTATTGGTCCTGTGCTCATAATAATCACTTCTATAGATACTCTAAATTGTGGTAATCATTAACAAACTGTTCCCCACCCCCTTCTTGTACCTCTGACACTGTAGTTGCCATTGGAAGGTTTTGTGTGCCATATCAATTGTTATGTATAGAGTGTTTGGGGGGCCCCAATGTAAAACTTGCATCAGGGGCCCACAGCACCTTAGCTACGCCACTGGGGGGGGAAGGGGGGTTTAAGAGTGCTGGGGGCCCTTAGTTAAACCCCTGGTGCTGCATGAATCTTTATAATATTTATGATATTGATATTATCTTTCCATCTCAATCTGCAGCCAGCTAAGACCTTCTAAAACTTACTTTAAGCTGCAATTGCTCTTCTTTGCAGCCTTGGCAACAGTTCTCTGTTTTGAGTACCATTGCCAAGAGACTGTCCAGAAACTCCCTCCTTGTTGGATGAGTAATTAGCTGTTAAAGAGCCACAGATCCTGTTGCTCTGTTTCAACACCTGTCCTAACCAAGTGACTGGCAGAAAACGTTGACGCTCCTAACTGTCAGTTTCTGTTACAAACACTGTAGAGTCACACATAAAAACACTCAAGCTGCAATCAGCCCATACACTATATAGCACCAAACTGAGAGAACTAAGGTTTTTTTTTTTTGGTTTTTTTTTTGCTAAGGATGAAAGGGTGGACATAGGCCATTACAAGCGAAACTGCTGGGTTCCCAGGTTCTTTGTCACTCCCCTTAATTTAGCTGTCTGTTTCCCCCATATCATTGTCCACCATATAGCTGTCTCTCACCATGACTATATATTCTGTGAAGCGCAGCAGAAGATGTCAGCTCTATATAAATACACAATTATGATATCAAAACAGGTAGTTTGACCTAAGTGGTAATTTGGGAATCGGAGTTGTTGAACTCCAGTGCTAGTGGCTATGGCCAATGCCCATGGCAGGAACAGCGAGATTTGGGCTCTCGAGAATTTTACAGCTCTTTGTAACAAGACTGCAGTCCTATACCAATATGTTTTTGAACAAGATCTCAGGTATTTTTGAGGTGGATTAGTCTTGGTTGCTTGTGGCTTTGGATGTCGAGAGCTCCATCCCCCATGATGGCAACGTGGAGGCTGTCATATATGATTTGTTCACGTTGTCTCATTTCAACATTAAACAGAGAGATTTTGTGTTGCTGCTTTTGAATTTGATCTTAAGGGACAATTACTTTATGTCTGATAACAAGTTTTTCTTGCAGCACAGGTGGGCGGCAATGGAATCAAATGTAGTCCCAACCTATGCAAACCTATATATGGACATGGGTCTCTACGAGAAGGCCTTTTTTATTGTAATCAACTTTTTTTTATACGCTGAAGGTTGGTGGGAATATATCAGCAATGTTTTTAGTCTGTTTGTGGTGCCACATTTGACCCCGTTGGCAATCGTTGATTCTCTTTATACTCAATATTAATTTATTAACTTATCTTCCAGTGTTGATCTAAATCAATTCCATTTCTGGACAATGATAGCAGGTCTGTGGTCGTCTAGTAACATATTTATATGTTAATGAGATTGTAATTATTTTCTTTTTTACAGCATTATCCAACCTAAGTTTATGATTTCTTAACATGCCTGTGGGTCAATTTGAGAGGGTTGCCAGGATTGATGGAAAGGGACCTATTCATCAGATAAGATTGGAAGAGATGACCAATAATTTCCGTAATCACCCTTTTTAAGAAAAGCTTAAGGAAAAGGTAAACGCCAACCCCATCTTATAAAGGTCCTCCCCCATTCTGTGGTCGAGGAGATGTATAAACACAAAAGTGATTGGCAGGATGAGAAATTATCAAAAGCTAAAAATGGAGAAAGAACCGACTCCAAAGCAGAGAGACATACCTCTGCATTACAGCCATCTCACTTGGAGGACGTAGACCCAGTAGACACAGGAGAGGCACGAAATAAGCAAAAGCCCCAATGTGCAAGCACAGTACGAGTGCAAAAATAGATGGGTGTAATTAAACTCGCACAACCAATAGTAAGATAATGTCACTCGTGTCTTATAGCGTGCAGAAGTGGGAAGAAATGTTCAGTTGCCTAACAATTGAACACAAGCAAAATACATTGTCATAGTACTATCCATAAAGCTTGTATTGTCATACTGCAAAGCAAATCACAACGAACCGCTAGGTCAAATGTATATAGAGGCAGGTTTGTCATCTGTTGGGGCATGTCCAATCCACAAGCATTTGTAAAGTGCTTCTTCCTGTTGAACTCAAAGCTCATGGGAAGCATAAGAGAGCAGTGATTACCATGCTCAGTAGACTACCCTAGCTTTGTGTAGGTAAGTCAATACTGTCTGCTTCTCCAGCCATAGGCTAGGGTCATTGAGCTCATCCAAGAAGCAGTATTTGTATTTGGCTAGCATGTGCCTAATATTTCTCATTGATACTTCAGGCTTTTGAAAACCACTTTAAATGGGATTTACTCCTCTGTTTTGCGGCTGCCATTTTCTGGAACCTGGAAAGGGCAAGTCAAACATGTAATTAACAAAGTTGGAGAAATGCTAAATGTATTTTGGAAGCGTCTCGAGTAAGACTTGAAGCTTCCAAAATACCATGTGAGAGAAGCTCTAACAGTGATTTCTGAGTCTTTTTTCACTGCACAGCAGCCATTTTTTTCCCCTGCATGTTCTTGACTTTGTATCCAGTGTGCTGTTTGGTGCTCATTTATTAAGTGTAACATTCATTAGGGCCCATTTCCACTGTCTGCCTACAATTAGGCACAATTTATTCTTAAAGCACCCCACACGCACACACACATACACAAGCCCAGACACATACTGCCCCGTTTCCTACCATATTTAAAGGGAACACTTTCTATGTTACTATGCTTTGGGGTATTTTTAACTGCCTAATTATTTTAATTTTGGGGAAAACTGCCTAATTATTATTTTAGGGTAGCTTCTGGTATTTGTTGTGGAAAATGTCTATTTTGTTATGTCTCATGGCTGTTTCAGAATAAGAATAATTTTATTCGCCAAGCATGACTGTGTTGTGCCCTGAATTGGGTTTGGCACTTATAGGGCTCAGGTAGCAAGAAGGAGACACAATAAAAACAGCAGTGTAGACAGGAAACATAATTCCATCAGCTGGATAGTATTTATTAGACAATTTGTTGATAATGACAACTATGGCAACTAACTTCCCCACTCAGGGGGGAGTGCGAACAGAGTTCAGGAGCTTTACAGAAAAGAGCTAAAAAGGGTTCCTGTGCCTAGAAGTCCTGTTGGAGATGGACGAAACTTCTGCCATGATGGGAGCCGACTGAAGAAACAGTGGCCTGGGTGTGAGGGGTTGTTGACGATCCTCATCGCTCTGGAGCGCAGTCTGGAGTCATCAGAGGTCTAATGTGGGGAGGAGGTTCTCAATGTTTCTTTCCACTGATCTGATGACTCTCTGTAGTTGCTGGTGGAGGAGCCAGTGTACCAGACCAGGGTAGATGAACAGAGGACAGATTTAATGGTTGTGGAGTAGAAGCTGCTCAGAAGCTCCCAGGCCATGCCGAATTTCTTCAGTTGGCAAAGGAAGAAGAGTTTCTGCTGTGCTTACTAATGGGTAGTGGCGGTGTTGGCCTTCCAGCTCAGGTCATCAAAGAAGAAGATCAGAGGTGGGACTGGGCATGCTCACTGGCGTACCAATAGGCCCTGCAGCTCTGAGCCTGCGGGGGGGCCCGGCCCCCCCCTGGGGCCCGTTCGGGGCCGTTTTGTGGGAGCTGGAGGGGTGGCAGCATGAGGGGAAAGCCTTGGCCACAGTCGGCGGGGAGAGGGGAAGTTCCCCCCCTTTCCCTCACCTCGGGGCTCTCCCCTCTGCGCTCCCCTCCAGCTAAAGTTATAGTGTGGGCAGCGGCGGGCAGATACATACCTTTCGTGCGTTTCACCACATAATCTTTGCTCTGGCGTCTGACGTCACTTCCGGAAGTGACGTCACTTCCGGAGGTGACGTCCGACGCTAGAGCGAGGAGTATGCGGTGGAACGCACGGAAGGTATGTATCTGCCCGCCGCTGCCTGCTAACCACACTATAACTTTAGCTGGAGGGGAGCGCAGAGGGGAGAGCCCCGAGGTGAGGGAGAGGGGGTAAACTTCCCCTCTCCCCGCCGACTGTGGCCAAGGCTTTCCCCTCATGCTGCCACCCCTCCAGCCCCCACAAAACGGCCCCGAGTGGGCCCCAGGGAGAGGGGGGGGGCCCGCTCTGAAATTTTGCAGGAGGGCCCGGTGGGGCCTAGTTACACCCCTGGGCATGCTTCCTAAAGTCGATGAACATCTCAACGGTTTTGGCTGTGTTGAGGACCAGCCTGTTCTCTTTACACCCGTGACGAATTCTTTCAACCTCCTGATGGTAAGGTAACAAGGACATTTTTCTTTTATAAAGGAGTACTTCATCCAAAGTTTTTCTGGGCAGGCCCGCTGTCTTTTGAGTTACACTGCTGCTAATGTACGTTCATGTACATTTGGGTGCAGCGAGGTATGGGCTGCATATTTTTATGTTCATGGTGCCTAGGGGTGCCCAGGATCTTCCAGGATCCTAGCAATACTCCTGACTATGAAAGCGTCTCACAGGATGGACTGAACAACCCTTATTGAAGCCTTTAAAGGAAACCTGAGCAGAACTTTATTCTATAGTAATACACAGTGTGTAACACATTTCGTTGTGTTACACAATGACAATAAAGTGCTTGAATTTTGCAAACATACCGATGTGTAGCTTGCAGTCTCATCTTTTAAATGGTACCAAAATTGCTGTCCCAAAGTCCTCAATCTCCGCATGTTTTAAAACCGTGGCCGTTATCTTGGATCCGTCGGCGTCCTCTAAACTACTTCCGGGTTACCGCACTGTCCTGACACTAGAGGAGGAGGAAGCTGGAGCATGCGCAGAGCGCACCAAACAACTTCCTGTTTCCGGGTCACACCGAGTCGCCACCGTAATGCATTTTATACTGGACGAACCAGGGGGAGAAAGTTTTAACAAATGGGCCGGCGAATGTCAGGACATATCCAACTATACATTGGTATGCTTAAATGCATACCCACAACCTCTGCTCAGGGTCCCTTTAAGCACTATTTTAGGGGATATTTTAGTGAATATTTGATTTAATTACCGATAAAATATGTAATCTGCTCAGTAATTAAATCAGTGTCTCTCTTTCCTACCGTTTCAGGGCATTGTTTCCACGTAGTGACATACCCGCGTTCTCCAATACAGAATATAAACTAGTATAGCCAAAGTATGCAAATTTGTGATATTTCAGTATTAAGTTGCATACATTACGCCATCAGACAGCATGTAATCCTTGAGCTGAATAGCTGTAATTAATTGCTATTAGGAGCGGTTATGATTGCAGCATATCAGTGAATACAGCAGTGAGCGTGGAGCATACATTAGCTGTGAGTCATTGTGGTGTCTCTGCACAATATGTAACATTACCCCGTCACTTAACAGATCTCACAGTGTTTACACGCATTTAAATGAATGTAAAAAGTGTTTGCTAGCGGGGTAAATGGTGTAAGTGGTAAGCTCAATGACCATCATGCTGTGAGAGCTTCGGTAAATGTGGCTTTCCTACCTTTTAGTTAGTACCTACATATCAAACTAATCGTTTTCAGCAGCAGGAGCAAATGCTTTTACTCCCAAGGTTCCATAGAAGGGTAATTGTTTGTAAAGGGTTTCAGTGTAACAGAAAGATGCTGTGCAGCATGTACCGTCGCACACATATTCATCTTATGCCATTAAAACATACATTTATGCCATCTTCCGGAAGCCTGTGTTGTGTATTAGCCTGAAATAATGCAGAATGTGCAGCAGCATCTTTCTTAAAGCAGCTACACACCAGTCGATATTACATCTGAGCAGATGCAGGGCCAGGCACAGGAGCCTATAGGCACAGATGTCATGGCACCCTAGACTTTGCCCGCCATGAACCTACAAATCCCCGCCTAACCTCACCTCACTTACTCCCTTGCCTCGCATAGGTAGCTACGGTGTCATCTAGTTTTATTAGGTAGACTAGAAGTACCCTCAGTATTAAGTAATTAGAGGTGACCCAAAGTATTAGGTACTGTAGCTAGAGGTGCTCCCAGTAGAAGGGAGATCTCGTCATTGGAATGCTGAGTCGGGGGAGTAACCTCTCACTTACACTCCACTCGGGACTCTGCATAGGGAAGAGAGGGAGGCACCCATGGAGGGAGTGAGCTGCCATTCCATCATCAGGCGCCTGGAGGCACGTCTCTACAGTGCCTTATGGTAAATCCTGCCCTGCGCAGGGACGTTCCTGACCATTGTGGCATGAACAGCAGTGATGCATGCTGGTGGTGCATCACTGTATTAGGCCCCATTCACACTGGCAGGGATGGAAAACTGATCTGTGTAAAAATGAATCCGTGGGATCAGTTTTCCATCTGTGACTCTCTGTTCCGTTAGCACGCAGTCAATACGACACTGTGAATACAAACTTGCAGTCCGTTCGGTTCTGTTCGAATAGAGCAACGTGAACGAATCCTATTGATTAACATAGAATCTGTTCAGCTTTGTTAGAATTCAGGGGGTGAGATCTCCACACAATACACAGCCTAGGCCAGGGGTGCAGCTAGACTTAATAGCCCCCCCCTGCAAAAATGACAGCATAGGGCCCCCTTGGTCCCCGAAACCCATGCGGGTCACGTTATCAGGAGCCGGTAAATGGCAGCAGAGAGTGTTCTGGTTTGAAGCAGCATCTGGAAGCAGAATAAAATTACAGACGCTCCCACTACTCACTACTCTGCATGGCGGGAGGAGCGAACCGGGGCAGCTAATTGGCTGCACTTGTGGTTGGTAGAGAGAGGAGGAGGGGCCCCCAAAGCCTCTGGGCCCCTCCTGCAATGGCAGGGGTCACAGGGGTGATTGTTACGCCCATGGCCTAGGCTGAGCCTCAGTGGGAGGGCGGGGCTTCATACCAATAAATAGCAATATTGGAAGTGTTTCTGATGCTGAAACCAGAATATTTAACATAAAAGTGGGTATCCTGAATAGTCCCCGACTTACGAACCTCCGACTAACAAACAACCCGCCGATATGAACACTGATATAATGTAAATAAAAAAAAGAATACTTGTTCTGTGGGAACAAGTGAAAACATTTTTTTCAAAAAGATTCAAAGAAAAACTGTTTTTTCTACTTGGTAAAATGACATTTCGCTGCCCAACACTATACTATGTAGCAAGTTCCCAGTTCTGAATACACATTTTATACCTTTCAAAGCAAACCTGCAATCCAGCACCAGGCCCCTCTTGAAGTTTGTGGGGATTATGTGAAATCAATTCAATGTCAAAATCTCAATTTATGTAAAATCATAATTGCAAAATTATATGCGAAATGATGTGTAAGCAAAATGAGTACATTACATAGGGGGACAGAAGTAGGCACAAAGGGGAACAGGGGGACAGAGGTGGTACAGGAGGGCACAATGGAGGCAGAGGTAACACATTGGGGAGGCAGAGGTTGCACAGAGGGGGACACTGAGGGAACAGGGGGACATAGGTGACACTGTGAGGGGGCAGAGGTGGCACAGAGGGGGACACTGAACGCACAGGGGAACAGAGGTGACACAGAGGGGGACACTGGAGGCATAGGAGGCACGGAGGAGGAACGGGGATAGAGATGGCACAGTGTTCCTGATTTAAGAATGGATTCAAGTTAAGAACTAATCTAATAATAACAATAATCTGAATATTTGCATAGCGCTTTTCTCCTGTCGGACTCAAAGCGCTCAAGAGCTGCAGCCACTGGGACGCGCTCAGGAGGCCACCCTGCAGTGTTAGGGAGTCTTGCCTTGAACTCCCTACTGAAAAGATACTTGACCTAGCCAGGATTCGAACCTCAGTCTCCCATGTCAAAGGCAGAGCCCTTAACCAGTACACTTTCCAGCCACCTATCTACAGCCCCTATCATTAACCAGGGACTACTTGTATATGTCGTTACAGTCCTTCTTTAAATATATTAGGCCCTGTTGCTCTTTTATAATGAAATAATAATAGTAGATGTTCCGATATAACCCGTTTGAAATTAGAGAAAACATACAAGACTATCATTACTAAAACAGGCAAAGTTAAGCACAGAAATGCTAAATACACAGAACATATTCACTGCAGGCACACCGCACGGAATATAAACATAAATAATATGTAAAGCTAATAAATCCATACCTAGGTTTGAATTCTTTCTGCCTAATTTGTTAAATTGCTTCTTGTGCGCTGTAAGTGAGTGCAATGAGTAATGTGCCGAGGAGGCAACAGATGTCACTTCTCATTTCACCAACGCTGTAATAATAAGGGAACATTGCAGATCGCTGCCAGCTCCAAGTAACCACAGCTACTTATTGCAGGATTCCAAAACTTTCTTTAGCAAAATAATTACAAAGAGCAGCAGAATTAGATTTTCTACCCATCCGTTCCACTGGTAAAAGTGACTGTGGGTTTTTTTGGAAGACAATTTGGATAATAATATGTGACATGTGGAGTTATAATTATTTTTGGAAACAGACAGAATGACAAATGCTGGACATTTTCCTTCCAATACTGTTTATTTATTATTTTATTGAATATTTCCTTAAAAAGAAAAAAAAAGAAAAAGAAATGTAAAGAAAGGTCTCCTGGATATTTTTAATATGTGGAAATTCAGCCAAAGATTTTTTTTCTCTGGCAGGTTGGCACTGCTGTCTGTGCTGCCGCTCTGTTCATTTTCTGAAATTCCAACAGGGGCACAGACAACAATAAATAATGTTTCAAAACAGGATTAATCCCTATAAACAGAGCTAAATAAAATATAACTTTTATTGAGATATTCTAAAATTGCTGCTATATATAAATTGAAATGAAAACATACTCAAGGTCAGGTTCAATAGTATGTTCTGGATCCACAATTTCTCTATAATCAAAAGTCTATTGGATCCAGGACCCTTGTAATCTCAACTAGTAAATGCTCCTAATTTGCATCAACCCTCCACCAATCCAACATGTTTTGCCCCCTTAGTAGGAGGCTTCGTCAGGGGAAAGAAAGTGGCCAGTGCTTAAGGGTGCAAGTGCATAGTGCAAACACAGCATTTAGATATACATTTCAAAGAAAATAATAAAGAAGAGCGATGCGCTCTCTTGATCCTGATCTTGAGTATGTTTTCATTTCAATGTATATATAGCAGCAATTTTAGAATATCTCATTAAAAGTTATTTTTTATTTAGCTCAGTTTATAGCGTTAATCCTGTTTTGAAATAGTTAATCTGAAATTGTGTATTGTTTAACAATCAAAATATGGCAATTGCTTTAGAATTCTTTCACACAAGTGGGCTGATTAACACAGCTTTTCTGTTGAATTACCTCACCTTACTTTTTAATTCACAATTTATATCTTCTTAAAGGAAACCTGAGACTAAGGGAAAGGAAAGATGTATAGATACCTGGGGCTTCCTCCAGATACCTTTCAGGCTGACCGGTCCCTTGTCGTCTGTCCCAGGCTGCCTGGATCCTCTGCTAGGCATTCTAAGTTAATATAACCATCACATGGTCACCACTCATGTATTTATGTGCATCTTTTGATTTTGATATACTACCCTAAATATTACTCAATTAGTGCAACCGTATTAACTAACTTCTCACAACATTTTGAACATATTGGTCTAGGCACTTCTTGTTTTGGTAATAAAGAGTAACAAAAGTTTATTGCACATACAGAATTCTCAGATTTGCTCACACTCACACAGCAGCTGCCTCCCTGCTAGCCAGGGACAAAGTCCATACATTTGATGCATGCATTTGAGATTTAGCCAGCATAGCAGAGTTCAATTCCTCCCTTTAACCATATCCAGCATCAAGCAAGCTCAAAAGATAAGCAGTGAGGCATCAAGCAAGCTCAGATAGAATGACAGCAAAGCATCAGGCAGCTCAACAGGGTATGTGACATGAGGCAGTTATTGAATCAGCAGTATACTTGCAGCTTCCTGTGTCTGGATGGACCTCTTCATATAAGCACTCAGTCACACAGTTTTCTCCTTTGATGAGTGGGCAACATTTTGCCCTTAGCAAGTGCAATCTCTCATCTCTTTAGCTGTGGGCGTCCATGTTTGTTTGTTTAGCTTAGCGTGCCTGCATGTAGCGTGGGAGCATGGACGGCCTGGCGGGTCACGTGCTACTTCACACGGAACTTGGTGGCCTCCCTTGCCAGTACTTTTATGCCTGCATGATTGAAATATTAGGAGGTGGACGCATGACTGCAGAGACGTTTTGAATCTGTATGATCGCCGTCTCTGCAAGCAAGCGTAGCCTGGACAAAACATCTGGATATTGGTGGCCTCATGTGGTTTTAATTGTTTCTTTCTGCGCAGAAAATTATTTTAACATAGTACTGTGGTTGGCTCTTGCTAAAGAGCAAATCTGAGAATTCTGTATGTGCAATAAACTTTTGTTACTCTTTATTACCAAAACAAGAAGTGCCTAGACCAATATGTTCAAAATGTTGTGAGGAGATCCTCTGCTAGGCAGCCCGGTAATTCACTGGAGTTCCTCTTTAACTCATGATTTACCTCTTCTTATGTAACTTGACTCAGGATTTATTTATCCTTAAAGGAATACCAAGGTAAAAATAAATTGATAAGATAAACAATTGTATCTATCCTCCTCCTAAAAATGACTTTTGTACATATCTTACAGTTTTATTTTATATTAAAATCTACTTTTTAAGATTTTACTGTTTAATTGTCTCTGCTCAATGACACATTCATTGAAGTACGCCAGAACTAAAATCTATGAACCATTGCCATGGTGCACTGGGAAATTTGGGTGCACCGGGAAATTTGGGTGCACCATGCACCGCCATAGGCTGTAATGTGAATTACGGCTATAGCAGCGCTCAGACAGTAATTTGGGTGTCGTCAAAAGACGATGCCCAAATTACTTTAACCACTTCGCATCCAGACCTTGTTTCCCCCTTATGGGCCAGAGCAGTTTTGACATTTTAGCCATGACCCTAGTTAATCAGCAATAACTTTATTCCTACTTATGACACCTAAATGAAATATATATGTTTTTTTTTGTTCAAGACAAACTAGGTTTTCATTGTATGGCATTGTTTTCTGTGCATTTTAATAGGAAAAAGAGGAAACAATAGAAAAAAAACATTATTTCTCAATTTTACCAATTCCAGTTTAAAAATAAAAAGTGCAACTGTAGATAAAAAAAACACACATTATGTTTGGCTATTTCTACCGTTTATCACAAAACACAGATTATGTTCCTGCCACAATTTATTGTGAGGATATTGGATTCTATAATAATGCAACAGTCTTTATTTTTCACTATAAACTGAGAAAATAAAAGTATTTTTAATTGTAAAAATCAATCTTATTGGCTCATCGAACATATATTCCCTGAGCCAATAAGAGCCTTTTCATACTGTATTCCTGTTGACTGACGATGTTAGAACATACAATCAGTAGGTAGAAAATTTTTTTTTTTTGCTAATATAAGTGTCATCCTGATACATTAATTACATGGTATCTTGCAAGGACTGCAAGGCATTTATGGCAAATAGATAAGACTCTTGGTTTACTTAATGCTTACATAGACTCGGAATGACATAGAGAGTTTTTTACAGACCCTATCCTGTTCACTGTGAACAGGAGCCTGGAAATAGTTAACTGTACATTACTGAGCAGGGGGCACTCAGGGTTGCAGCCAGTGCCTCAGCGTGCCCCAGTGTAGCACCGCCCATGGAGGTCTGAGTTAAAGCACAGATCGTTGCAGCAGTTATTGGTCTCTCTCTAACTGGATGGCATTTAGAAGGTCCTCGTTAAAATATTTTTTAGTCTTAAAAACTTGTCATGACTTACATTTATTTTGCTTCTATTGCATTCTAATGCATGGATTTATGTACTGATGGTTAGTTATAAACTGCTTTTTTTCAGCAACTGCAGTGTATATAAGAGGTTGATTATTTGAATCTGTATGCAGTGATGGCTCTCTCATTCTGCGTTATTTTTAAAATTGTTGTTGAATTATGTTTTTACAGGACTACTCTTAAAATCAGTGATTGCCGAAGGGTGCTATATATCCTTTAGGATGTTCTCCTGATTTTATATTCACAACAACTAAACATCTGTAAAGCACTTTTTTTCCGTGGGACTCATAGTGCATAGGCTTGTCTCAGATCAGCTTGTCTTGCCCTAACCAAAAAGCTGCCCATTACAACCTCTCCCTCTCATCAACTTTAGATAAAATTGCCCCCCCCCCATTTTCCACCTTAACTACACCCCTAAACACCAGCCCTGACATACTACTTACACCTGCTCCCTCCAAAGAGCTGCTCACACTTTGGAGCGTAAGTGGGGGAAAATAACGCCTTAATGCTGACTTCCTCAACTACAAAATAAAGCTTCATGACTTCCACGTGGCTCTCTCCAGTACCATCCAAAACTACATTAGCTCTCAGGCTTCCAAACCTTGTAGTCTTTTTACCACTTTTGCCTCCCTCCTCAACCCCACTTCCCCTCCCTCCACCTCTAACCTGTCTGTTCAAGACCTTACCAACTGCTTAAATGAGAGAATTGTCCCCCTCACATGGGGCAGGCCCTCTACCCCTCTTTGCCCACCCCCTCCGCCTATCCTTCCCTCTCTTTTCTCAACCCCACTACAGTAGATGAGGTTGCCTCTTTTCTCTCATCTTCACCTGCCACTACCTCCCCGCTTGACCCCTTCCTCTAAAATGTTATTCATCCCTTCTCCTCTGCCCTGGCCCAGCACTAACCACTCTTTTCAACCTTTCCTTCTCCACTGCAATTTTCCCTTCTGCCTTCAAGCAGGCCATAGTCCATCCATTACTGAAAAGAACATGATTGATCCATCCCTGTTGTCCAGCTACTGCCCGATTTCTCTTCTTTCTTCCACTTCCAAACTCCTAGGGTGCATGGTATACAAACAACTGTCCCATTTTCCCAACTCTAATGCCTTCTTCAACCCCCTTTAATTAGCATTCCACGCTGTTCTCTTTCTACCTCTCTGACTGCTCCTTCCAAACCTCCTTTAATGGATTCTCCTCCCTCTCCAGTCCACCCCCCTCACTTTTGGAGTCTCCCAGGGCTCTTTCCTTGGTCCCCTTCTCTTCTCTCTCTCACTACACCCCCTTCTTTGGCAGACTCATCTCCTCAACTAGCCTCAACTACCACCTCTACGGTAATATCAACCAAATCTACCTCAACACCCCTGATCTCACTCCCCCCCCCCCCCCCCCACACACACACACACACACACTTTCGATAGATAAAATCTCCACTTGTCTGTCACCTATCTCCACCTGGATATCCAATAGATTTGTGAAACTGAATCTGGAAAATACTGAACTCATGATCTTCCCACCCCATTCATCGAGCCATCTCCTTGACATATCCATTGCTTTCAACAAAACGTTCCTTTCTGTTTTCCAGCACTGTTTAAAAAAACAGTAAGAGTCCAGTGCTTGAATATTGGACAAAACATGGCGTGTGTAGGTTTCATTTGAGCACCATAGTGTCCTTTCATACCCTAAAGCATACTCCTTATGTTAATTGGTCCTCCCTAAAATTTGGCTTTAGGCCCTTAGCACACTAACACGCTTTTTATATTTGTAACATTGAGAGTCCAACTAGTGTGTTCGGACCATTAGACTGTGTCAGAGCCGTTGCACTATAACTGTTTTAAAGCAAACCTACACTGAAGAATAAAACTCAGAATAAACATACACACATCATACTTACCTCCAGTGTAGTCTACTCATCCATGTCTTTCTCCTCTAGTGGTGCTCGGATAATTTCCGAAATAGCCGTGATTCACTAGCATTTTTCCACTATTCGAATGCCAAATCCGAATTCGTGATCGATTCTGGATCACGGAACCTGGCCACGGAAATTCCGTGTTTGCAAGCATTCGGAATTCGGTTACGGCCGTGATCGCGGCGGAAATCCGACATTAGGTTGTGATTGGCGGAAATGGGCAGAATTGGCATCCCTGGGCCAATGAGAGGACCCCAGCCAGGCCCTAGCAACCAATTATAGGAGGGGAGGTTCTGCCCTCCCCTCCTGTATATAAAGTGGGGGCCATTTCCAGAGCTCTGTCCTTGCTAGACTCTGTGGCACTGAGAGGATCATTTCCAGGCCATATTGTACATCAGCAAGAGCGTTTTCAGTCCTTACATTGCCCTTATACTGTGTCTAATACTTGTATTCAGCTAGCTAGTCAGTGAGTGATTAGTCAGTGACCAACTAGGCTACTAGGCTTGTTGATCACTGACTACTAGCTAGCTAGTTGGTCACTGACTACCTAAGCCCGTTTAAAAACGGGCTCTAGGTAGTGATTTAACTGCACGTGCCTGCCACGCGCCCGCCTGCCATGTGCGCGCACCCGCCTGCCTGCCGCGTGCACGCACACGGCCACCCTGCTCCCTGGCCTCACCTCCCAACCCAATGGCTTTCTGTACTGCGCACATGCGCAATTCAAAAAAGCTTCGGACGGACAGACAGGTAAAGTGGATGACGCAGGGACAGTTAGGTTTTATTGTATAGGATTTATAGCCGCATTTAAAGTGTTGATTTAACTTTAAAATCCATTTTCTCAAAAACAAAAAGTTCTTTTTGGAATTTTGGTTAAGTTTTAGCCCCTTATCACCTTTATAATCCATGCAATTTGGAGGATTATAGCATGTATGGGGGCTTTAGTAATAGCTTAACCTTTTCCGGACCGCCTGCATTAGATTCTATGCCGCACTTGTGGCTGTTCTAGCCTGATGTGGCGTAGAATCTACATCGGCCCGCCGTTTCTGCTCCAGACACGATTGTGCGCACCCGGAGGGGGAGGTTAAGCTGTCATATGACAGCTGACATCTCCCCTCAGTGATCAGCAGCCATCACGTATAAAACAAAACCACAGGGTGCGCCACCACCAGGTCTGGCAAAACTTTCACAAATCAGTATATATTATGTTTAGCGCACACCATCAAACAATGAACTTCAAAATCTCCAGCATATTGTCCATAGTCTTGCATCAATACCAGCAGCACCACCACCATAGACACCCACTAGTGATCAGACTCACCGGATGTATTGGCCACTGTCAGACTGGCCAATCATGCACGATTCCAGGAAGCCTAGGTGCCTCAGGATCCTGGTGCAAAATTCTGCTTCGTATCGTTATCGTTATCCTTTTGTTTGCAAGACCTCAGGAAAAAACCTCACTTAGCGTAATACTGTCTCCTTAAAATCACTTTTATTATAAAATCACACTCACATGTTCAAAATGATTATACTGCGCACAGAGTTTTTCTCACGGGCTCTCCCCCGTTGCCAGGCTGGGCACGCTGTATAGGCTAGCTCCCACTGCCGACTAAACATCGCTGACTCCACTCGCAGGGCGGTTCTCTTGTCCTGGTACGTCCACCATCACGTATGGCTGCTGATCACGTGATCACTACGATCGCCGGTGGATCGTAGTGATCACTTTGATAGCGGCGGCGGCAGGGGGGAAAGAAGAGGATCCACTCACCTCCCTGCCGTTCCAGCGACGATCGATGCCCCCCTCTGCTCTGCCTATTTGTGCTGTTTTTCTAACTTACAGAAGAAGAATGATATAACTTGACAACAAATATTTAGGTCTTTATTTTAACCAGTTTGAGTGTTTTGTTAGCAGAATTGATTAAACTCTGACAGCTCTAATTGCTTTGTGTGCCTGCGATGACTGCACCATAATGAAATCTTCACCACTTTAACCACCTTTGGAAATGACTAAGGGGTGAAAACTTTGCTGGGAGTGGCGGGTCCTTCATAATGGGGACAGCCACAATCCTGTGGTTTTATTTCTATCAGTGCTGCACTTTCTCATCTTCTAAAAGCATGTTATGAAACTGATTCATCTTGCGATATCCAAGGATTGCTATGATTCATTATAATTTGGAGAGCTGTCACTTAATGCAATCACATTCCTCTGCATGATCGTACTCAGATGTGGGTTCTTGAAAAAGAATAACAATGTGTGTGTGTGTGTGCTTGCGCATGTGTGTGTGTGTGTGTGTGTGTGTGTGTGCTTGCGCATGTGTGTGTGTGTGTGTGTGCTTGCGCATGTGTGTGTTGGACCAATCGTTCTCACTCATGTGAAGCGGTGGTCATTAGGTCCATCTAGTGCCCTGCACCCACCTCCTCTCCCATGTTTTGCTTACTTGAAACAATTGCATAATCTACAAATAAGCATTAACTGTCTGTGTCTCACAACTTACCAACACAAGTGGCACAATAAAAGCTACACTTGATGGTGATTGGTGCCTGTCTTTTGTTTCTCCTGAGTCCTTAATGATGAATTTCTTTATGCCATATGTTGGCATCAGTGGTAGTCTAAGGATCAATGTTGCTCACAATATGGAGTCCAGCAATAGCTATATTTTGATCATTCTCACTTGTGTGCTGAGTTGTGCGGCCTTGCAGCAAGGCCTTAAAGCTGCAGTGGCCCATTTACAGAAAAATGGCCTGGTCATTAGGGGGGTTTAACACTGCGGTCCTGAAGTGGTTAAAGGCAGCGCCACATGGGGTGAAGCAAAAGAGAGATTTCAGTCTTCACAGTCTCCTGAAATTCTTCTGTAGACAGTTGATTGGTTGTATTTACTGCAAATTCCGGGACCCATGTGTAATGTAATGTAGTGGACAGACACTAGAGGTGCTCTGACCACTAGAGGCCCTTAGTATTTAGCCTCTGCATTCCGTCACACAGGTGCCCAGGGACTCGGAAGTAAATACAGGAAGAAGCATCCAGGGGGGAGAGAAGAGACCCGAACCACACTGTGGACAGGTGAGAGTAGCTTTGTTGGTCGTCAAACACCCCCCCCACTGTCCTGAAGTAAAGCATTATATGTATTGCTTGATTTTTGCTCATGCGGAAAAGAGACTTGTGAGTTCCATCTGATTTAACCACTTAAGCCTATCTGGACGAAAATTCTTGTCCAAATAGGCTGAGCGCACTCCCGCTGGCGCGCTCCCTCCATCGGCCGTTAGCCCAGCGATCAATGATTTTTTACATTAAAAGTTAGCTATTTACCTCCCACACCACAAATTACCCAAATACAATTTTTAATAAAAAAAAATTACAATTAAAAAAAACAAAACAACATAAATAGTTACCTAAGGGTCTGAACTTTTTAAGTGTGCATGTCAAAGGAGTATATTAATATAATTTTTTTAAATTATGGGCTTGTAAATAGTGATGGATGCAAATTGAAAATATGCACCTTTATTTCCAAATAAAATATCGGCGCCATACATTGTGATAGGGACATAATTTAAATGGTGTAATAAGCGGTACAAATGGGCAAATAAAATACATGGGTTTTAATTACCATAGGATGTATTCATTTCAAACTATAATGGCCAAAACTGAGAAATAATGATTTTTTTCCCATTTCTTTCTTAATATTCCTGTTAAAATGGATTTAGAATAAATTAATTCTTAGCAAAATGTATCACCCAAAGAAAGCCTAATTGGTGGCGGAAAAAACAAGATATAGATCAATTCATTGTGATGAGTAGTGATAAAGTTATTGACAAATGAATGGGAGGTGAAAGTTGCTCAGATGCAAAAAAATAAACAACCCTGTGGGCTTAAGTGGATAAGAAGGAAAAAAAAATGGTTCTTGCTGTTTTACCTGGCCACCGTCACATCACTCTCACAAGCCCATTACAGAGTCATGTCCAATCCATACCGTGCACCGATGAAACCCTGAATAGCCCGAAACAGCTCATGTACAATTTAAGGATTAACTTTAATCTTTCAGGAACCTTATGGATTTTTGTATGTGAAAAGAGGTATTGTGTACTATTACTCATCTGTCACCTCTTGAGAATAGGCCATATATTTTATAACGTGATAATATCTGGAATACATATAGGGTATCGTGTGATACTTTGGCCTTGTGATCAGTTGTTTAAGTAGAACCTGAAGATATGGAGACTATTTATTTCCTTTTAAAGCAAACCCATGCAGTTTACAAATGAATAAGAGAGATACTTACCTCAGGAAAGGGAAGCCCCTGGATAATCCTCCCCATTAGCCCCCCATTTCCCTCCACCTCACCTCTCCAGCACTGTGTCCTCCTGACGTTTGACACATTGCATCTGCTCAGTAGCACGGATCCACTCAAGCTTTGTTAGAAAAAAACATACCCGATCGGGTCCATCCGAGTGCACATGCACGAGCCGTCAACAAGGGATTGATGATGGTTTTGAGGAGGGTACAACACTGGAACGAGCTGGTGGAGGAGGGAGGGGGGGGGGGTAAATTAACAGAGGCTTCCCTCTATTGAAGTGAGTTTCCATTTGGTGGACTCTTTTTTTCCTACAGGTTCACTTTAAATATATTCCAGTTGCCTGGCAGCCCTGTTGATCTCCTTGGCTGCAGTAGTAGTAGTAGTGAATCACACATAAGAAACAAGCATGAAGTGAATCGGGTCAGAAAATCTGATCTGCATGCTTATTCAGGGTCTACGGCTAAAAGTATTAGAGGCAGAGGATCAGCAGGACAGCCAGGCAATGTGCATTGTTTAAAGTGAACCTGAAGGGAAAAAGTACCCCTAGGTACTTACCTCTGAAGGGGGAAGCCTCTGGATTATAATGAGGCTTCCCTTGTCCTCCTTAGCAGAGGCGATCCAGTGGTGTGAACCCCAAAAGTCTGCACGTCGGCGCCTGTTGCCACTGTGTGCGGGGTCTGCACCATCCGTGCAGTAGAGCGGGCCTGATCAGGCTTGGCTATTGCTGCTGGAGCCTGAGCTAGTGCGCCTGTACGCAGTGGGGAATGTTATTATTATTCACAGTGGGAGACATGGCACCGCTTTGAAACAAAACTTATACCTGAATGATTTATTTGCATTGATGTGCACCGCCGTGGGTAGGGTTGCCAGGTGTCCGGTTTTACACCGGACAGTCCGGTTTTTGTGCGCTGTGTCCGGTGCAAAAAGGCATGCTAAACCGGACAATTAAGTTGTCCGGTTTAGAGCCCCCCCCCCCCCCCGCAGCGCAGGAGGAGAACAGCGCAGCAGAGAGAGAGCTGGGAGCAGCGGTGGAGAAGGGGGGCAATCTCCCCCCCCCTTCCCTCACCTTAGGGTGCTCTCTCTCCCCCGCTGTCTCCTCCAGGATGATGTGCAGGCTGGCGAGTGGCTGCAGGCGGAACTTACCTCTGTGTCGCTCCAGAGCCGGAAGTTCGGGTCCCGCAGCCGCTGAGATTCGACTCAAAAAAGATCCGGATCAAAGATCCGAATCATTCATGAGCCGGACAACACTAATCAGTCTGAATAGTGTTGTCCGGCTCATGAATGATTCGAATCTTTGATCCAGATCTTTTTTGAGTCGAATCTCAGCGGCTGCGGGACCCGAACTTCCGGCACCTGCGACACAGAGGTAAGTTCTGCCCGCAGCCACCCGCCAGCCTGCACATCATATTGGAGGAGACAGCGGGGGAGAGAGAGCACCCTAAGGTGAGGGAAGGGGGGGGGAGATTGCCCCCCTTCTCCACCGCTGCTCCCAGCTCTCTCTCTGCTGCACTGTTCTCCTCCTGCGGGGGGGGGGGGGGGGGGCACCTGGCTACCTAACCTATTCTGGGCACATATAGCCCCTGGCTACCTATTCCGGGCACATATACCCCCTGGCTACCTATTCTGGGCACATATAGCCCCTGGCTACCTATTCTGGGCACATATACCCCCTGGCTACCTATTCCGGGCACATATAGCCCCTGGCTACCTATTCCGGGCACATATAGCCCCTGGCTACCTATTCTGGGCACATATAGCCCCTGGCTACCTATTCTGGGCACATATAGCCCCTGGCTACCTATTTTGGGCACATATAGCTCCTGGCTACCTATTCTGGGCACATATACCCCCTGGCTACATATACTGGGACATATATACCCCTGCCTACGTATACTGGGACATTTACACCCCTGCCTACATATACTGGGACATATATACCCCCTGGCTACATATACTGGGCACATATATCCCTGGCTACATATACTGGGAACACTGGCTGTTTGTCATTATGTGCATTTAGTGGTGAAAAGCTGTCTCTTTTGTGCATTTACTGGTGAAAAGCTGTCTCTTATTATGTGCACTTACTGGTGAAAAGCTGTGTCTTATTATGTGCATTTACTGGTGAAAAGCTGTCCCTTGTGCATTTACTGGGGAAAAGCTGTCTCTTATTATGTGCATTTACTGGCGAAAAGGTGTCTCTTATAATGTGCATTTACTGGTGAAAAGCTGTCTCTTATGTGCAGTTACTGGTGAAAAACTGTCTCTTATGTGCACTGGACCAGTACTACTGGTGAGGACAGTTAGTGACATGGCTATGTACTCTGTAATGTGCTGCAGAAGATGTCAGTGCGATATAAATACTATAAATTTTTTTTTAAAAAAAGCCCATTGCTTAGCCCCACTCTACATAAAAGTGCGCTTCTGACTCCGCCCCTAACTCCACCCCTAACTCCACCCCCTGTCCGGTTTACTCCATCAGCCGACCTGGCAACCCTAGCCGTGGGGAAGTCTATTAGGTAATAATTTGTGCACATATTATCAATGAAGCTAACACCCCCCCTTTGCATGTAGTGAGTGCTAGTTGTGTAATTTAGTCCAGTTATAGGAGCTCTGCACATCAATGCAAATAAACCATTCAGGCATAAGTTTTGTTTGAAAGTGCTGCCATGATGTCTCCCACTGTGCATATTGAACGTAAGTATAGTAATGGCTAGCTGCATTCACTGCTTCACATTCACTTCCAAATGTTTTAGATTAGAATTAGCACATAATTTGCACCTGATTTGCATTCAAGGCATGTATTTAATTCCGGAGGGGCTCTGCATTGCCTCTGTTGGCTTACATCTCAGGTGCATCATTGAGCACTGTCACTTGTCTGTCTGATTGTTATTATTATTGATGACGTTTGTTTGGGAGTGCCAGTGCTGGATTTGGCTGGCTAAGGAGGATGAGGGAAGTCTCATTAGGATCCAGAGGCTTCCCTCTTCTGAGGTAAGTATGGCAGCCTCCAAATATCTCTCACCTCCGGTTCCCTTTAAAGGACAACTGAAATGAGAAATATATGGAGGCTGCCATATTTATTTCCTTTTATACAATACCAGTTGCCTGGCAGTCATGCTGGTCTATTAGGATGCAGTAGCAAGGCCGGGCCGAGGCATAGGCTGGAGAGGCTCCAGCCTCAGGGCGCAGTGTAGGAGGGGGCGCACAATTCATTCAACTGTCATTCCTAATTGTGTATGAAGCAGAAAGAAATAAGAAAAAGGGATACATGGCAGTGACTGCAAGCCAGATAACTAGATATTAAGGTGTTGGGGAGGTTGTGGGCCCTGTGGCACCTCTTAGTCTAATAGCAATCAGTGTGTAATGGCTGGGGTGGCAGGAGTGGAGGGGCGCACTTTGGTGTCTCAGCCTTGGGTGCTGGAGGACCTTGTCCCTGCTCTGTGCAGTAGTGTCTGAATAATGCCAGAAACAAGCAGGAAGCTAATCTGTCAGATCTGACAATAATGTCAGAAACACCTGATCTGCTGCATGCTTGTTCAGGGTCTATGGCTAAAAGTATTAAGATGCATACACACATCAGACTATAGTCTTTGGAAAATGAAAGATCACAGACCAATCTTACCACCAGGGGCGTAACTAGAAATCACTGGGCCCCCCCTGCGAATATTTGGATGCCCCCCCCCCCCCATAGGTGCCAAATAATCGTAATGGGGCAGCGTTTCACTGTAAATTAATTGTAAAGTGGGCAGCATTTTACCAGACAATCGTAATGTGGGCCAGAAAATCGTAATGTGGGCAGAGTTCACCAGAAAATTGTAATGTGGGCCTTTAGAAAATCATAATGTGGGCAGAGTTCACCAGAAAATCGTAATGTGGGCACCAGTCACCAGAAAATCGTAACGTGAGCAGCAGTCACCAGAAAATTGTAACGTGGACAGCATTCACCAGACAATCGTAATGTGGGCAGCGTTCACCAGAATATCGTAATGTGGGACAGAAAATCGTAATGTGGGCAGAGTTCACCAGAAAATCGTAATGTGGGCAGAGTTCACCAGAAAATCGTAATGTGGGCAGCGTTCACCAGAAAATTGTAACATGGACAGCATTCACCAGACAATCGTAACGTGGGCAGTGTTCACCAGAAAATCGTAATGTGGGCCAGAAAATCGTAATGTGGGCAGCGTTCACCAGAAAATCGTAACGTGGACAGCATTCACCAGACAATCGTAACGTGGGCAGTGTTCACCAGAAAATCGTAATGTGGGCCAGAAAATCGTAATGTGGGCAGAGTTCACCAGAAAATCGCAATGTGGGCAGCAGTCACCAGAAAATCGCCATGTGGGCAGCAGTCACCAGAAAATCGCAATGTGGGCAGCAGTCACCAGAAAATCCTAATGTGGGCAGCATACACCAGAAAATCGTAATGTGGGCAGCAGACACCAGAAAATCGCAATGTGGGCAGCAGACACCTGAAAATCGCAATGTGGGCAGCAGACACCTGAAAATCGTAATGTGGGCAGCAGACACCTGAAAATCGCAATGTGGGCAGCAGACACCTGAAAATCGTAATTTGGGCAGCAGACACCTGAAAATCGTAATGTGGGCAGCAGACACCTGAAAATCGTAATGTGGGCAGCAGACACCAGAAAATCGCAATGTGGGCAGCAGTGACCAGAAAATCGTAATGTGGGCAGCAGACACCTGTAAATCGTAATGTGGGCAGCAGACACCAGAAAATCCTAATGTGGGCAGCAGTGACCAGAAAATCATAATGTGTGCAGCAGACACCTGAAAATCACAATGTAGGCAGCAGACACTAGAAAAAAAAATGCACCTGTTAAAAAAACAACAATTCACTTACCTGACAGAAGTCTTCTCCTCTCCCGGCATCTGGCTCGCAGCTCCCCGAGTCCTCCTGCAGCACATCTCCCGCGCTGACAGGCAGAGTGCAGGGCTACTGCAAGATGGCTGCCGAAGCCCTGTACTAGAGACACAAATAGTCTCCAGTGTAGGGCTTCTTCGGCGGCCATCTTGACGTAGCCCTGCTCTGCCTGCCAGAGACTATGCAGGCTGCTGGAGCGGGGCTGCGGGGAATGAACTGGCGCAGTGTCTATTAGACGCTGCGGCCAGTTGAGCACCTTGCTGGGGGGTCCAGAGCAGCGCTCCCCCCACGCACAGTGAGCGGGCCCCAGAGCAGCCCCGGGCCCCCCTGCGGCTGAGGGGGTCGCATCCCCAGTAGGTACGCCGGTGCTTACCACCCTTCATGTAGTATGAGAGCCATCTTCATATAAGAACAGTCAGCACTTCAACAAATGTTAATGCAGGGAGCCTTTAGCATAGCAGTCAACAAGATGGCGATCAGCAATATATTGAGGGGATCCCCCATCAGGTGTGAACTCACCAGATATGATGACCGTCAGGGCCAAGTCTCGCATCTGGGGTATAGGCCACCCCACAGCCTCTCTGGCAAGTCTCCTTCCACTCAGATGGATTTCCCAAACGTGTTTTGCTGTTAATATGACAGAAAAAAGCTCCTCATCGCGTAAAAGTCTTTTTAAACTTTATTAAAAAAGGTTTCCCATATAAAAAGCATAATCCATAAAAATGAGATCAGCGTAAGTCACTTACAACTCAGCTCTATGCGAGCGTGTGGGGAATGCTGTGGCGGACACAGCCAGAAGTGGGCCCCTGTGCAAAATTGTAATTGTGGGCCCCCTACGACCTGCGGCGCGCGTAGCGTGGCGCCGCAAAATATGGGCGTGGCTACAACCAAAAATAGTGGATAGAGCCGCGGCAAAAAAATGGGCGTGGCAATGACCGGATGAGGGCGGAGCTAACTGTAACTTAAAGCGAACCCGGGGTGAGGGTTTATTTCCTTTTAAACAATACTAGTTGCCTGGCGGCCCTGCTGATCTATTTGGCTACAGTAATAAACTGAATTACACCAGCAACAAGCATGCAGCTAATCTTCTCAGTTCTGACAATATTGTCAGAAACCCCTGACCTGCTGCATGCTTGTTCAGGGTCTATGGTTGAAAGAATAAGAGGCAGAGGACCAGCACGGCAGCCAGGCAACTGGTATTGCTTAAAAGGAGAGAAATATGGCAGCCTCAAGATTATTCTCACCTCAGGTTCCCTTGAAAAGTGCAACGCAAAGACAGTGGGCCCAAGTTTTGGTGACCCTTTCCCCAGAAAATTCACATAATTGTGCAGGTTTTCTCAAGAAAATACACATCATGTCGGCAGATATGCCCAGAAAATACGTGCAATCATGTCGGCAGATATGCCCAGAAAATACGTGCAATCATTTTGGCAGATATGCCCAGAAAATACGTGCAATCATGTCGGCAGATATGCCCAGAAAATACGTGCAATCAAGTCGGCAGATATGCCCAGAAAATATGTGCAATCAAGTCGGCAGATATGCCCAGAAAATACGTGCAATCAAGTCGGCAGATATGCCCAGAAAATACGTGCAATCATGTCGGCAGATATGCCCAGAAAATACATGCAATCATGTCGGCAGATTTGCGCAGAAAATACATGCAATCATGTGGCAGACCTGCCCAGAACATACACCTGCTAATATAAATAAAAAAACAAAAACATTTACTCACCTGCAGCAGCAGACCTCCTGTCCCAGCCTCCATCCAGCGCGCAGCTCCCATGGGTGGTTGGGTGGATAGGTAGCCTGGTGGGTGGGTGAGTGGGTGGGTGGGTAGGTAGCCTGGTGGGTAGGTAACCTGGTGGGTGGGTTGGTAACTAGCCCGGTAGGTAGGTAGGTAGCCTGGTGGGTGGGTGGCTAGGTAGGTAGCCTGGTGGGTGGGTTGGTAACTAGCCCGGTAGGTAGCCGGGTGGGTGGTTAGGTAGGTAGCCTGGTGGGTAGGTAGGTAGCCTGGTGGGTGGGTGGGTAGGTAGGTAGCCTGGTGGGTAGGTGGGTAGCCGGGTGGGTGGGTAGGTAGCCTGGTGGGTGGGTTGGTAACTAGCCCGGTAGGAAGTGGGTAGCCTAGGGGGTGGGTAGGTAGGTAGCCTGGTGGGTGGGTTGGTAACTAGCCCGGTAGGTAGCCGGGTGGGTGGTTAGGTAGGTAGCCTGGTGGGTGGGTAGGTAGGTAGCCTGGTGGGTTTGTGGGTAGGTAGGTAGCCTGGTGGGTGGGTGGGTAGGTCGCCTGGTGGGTTGGTAACTAGCCCGGTAGGTAGCCGGGTGGGTGGTTAGGTAGGTAGCCAGGTGGGTAGGTAGGTAGCCGGGTGGGTGATTAGGTAGGTAGCCGGGTGGGTAGGTAGGTAGGTAGCCTGGTGGGTGGGTGGGTAGCCGGGTGGGTGGGTAGGTAGCCTGGTGAGTGGGTTGGTAACTATCCCGGTAGGTAGCCGGGTGGGCGGTTAGGTAGGTAGCCGGGTGGGTAGGTAGGTAGCCGGGTGGGTGGTTAGGTAGGTAGCCGGGTGGGTAGGTAGGTAGGAAGCCTGGTGGGTGGGTAGCCGAGTGGGTGGGTAGGTAGCCTGGTGGGTGGGTGGGTAGGTAGGTAGCCTGGTGGGTGGGTAGCCGGGTGGGTGGGTAGGTAGCCTGGTGGGTGGGTTGGTAACTAGCCCGGTAGGTAGCCGGGTGGGTGGTTAGGTAGGTAGCCGGGTGGGTAGGTAGGTAGCCGGGTGGGTAGGTAGGTAGGAAGCCTGGTGGGTGGGTAGGTAGCCGGGTGGGTAGGTAGGAAGCCTGGTGGGTGGGTAGGTAGCCGGGTGGGTAGGTGGTTAGGTAGCCGGGTGGGTAGGTAGCCTGGTGGGTGGGTAGGTAGCCGGGTGGTTAGGTGGTTAGGTAGTCGGGTGGGTAGGTAGGTAGGTAGCCGGGTGGGTAGGTAGCTTGGTGGGTGGGTAGGTAGCCGGGTGGGTAGGTGGGTAGCTAGCCTGGTGGGTGGGTAGGTAGCCGGGTGGGTGGTTAGGTAGTCAGGTGGGTGGTTAGGTAGGAAGCCTGGTGGGTGGGTAGGCAGCCGGGTGGGTAGGTAGGTAGGAAGCCTGGTGGGTGGTTAGGTAGTCGGGTGGGTAGGTAGGTAGAAATCCTGGTGGGTGGGTAGGTAGCCGGGTGGGTAGGTGGTTAGGTAGCCGGGTGGGTAGGCAGGTAGCCCTTTGAGTAGCTATCTGGGTGGGGGGCCCGACTCCTATCCTCCCTCCCTCCCTCCCTTCCTCACCTCGGAGGGCCCCCCTCCCGATATGCGCGGCGGGGGAGCGAGCGGCAAATACAGGAAGTCTTCAGGGCTCTCCAGGCAGACGCTAGAGGCCCAGCCGCTTGGTCTCCAATATGTCTCCAACTTGGAGACATATCGGAGACCAAGCGGCTGAGCCCTCTAGCGGATGCCTGGAGACCCGGATTTGCCGCTCTCCCGCCGCGCATACCGGGAGGGGGGCCCCCGAGGTGAGGGAGGGAGGGAGGATAGGAGTCGGGGCCCGCCGGGGGAAAAAATAATAAAAAAATATATATATATAAAAAAAAAAAATACTTAATGGGCCCCTGAAGAAAACGGAACTTCAGGGGCCCTCGTGCGGCGGCATGGCCTGCCCGCCGTATGTCCGCCACTGTGTTGACTGCTATGCTAAAGGCTCCCTGCATTGACATTTGTTGAAGCGCTGACTGTTCTTATATGAAGATAAATCTGTTAATGTATATACACATTTTATAGGAGCGCTCCACATGACAGGAAGCCTAAGGACTTTTTGATGTGTTTATGTTAATGAACTGCCACTCATTCATTTATTAATAGTGCTCCAACTTATGGAAATCTTTCCTAGGCTTTCTCATAGGAAAGCTAGTTATATGCTGATTGAGCACAAAGTTTCCAGTGTATTTGTATTAGTATGAGAGCCATACCTTCACAGTCTTTTCTATGGAGCTGAACTCCCCATCAGACAGAAATCTTTGCAAGTTGCTGCACACAAAGATGCTGTACAGACACAAAAGATCAGTATCTGCAAAAAATCTGTTCCTGCCAAAGATCCGTTCCTGCAAATTGCATTCATTGTCTTTGGGCTTGATTCACAAAAGAGTGCTAACTGTTAGCACAGCAGTTTTCGCGTGAATTTTCGCATTGCGCACGATCGCGAATTTTCGCGCAAAACGATAACGTTTTCGCGTGCAAACGAGAATTTTTGCGTGAAAACGCCCGTGCTAAGAGTTAGCACTCTTTTGTGAATCAAGCCCCATGAGATCTGCAGATCATCATACACACCTTGTTTAACTGACATTCATCTGCAGATCAGATCCACCAGGATGGATTTTCAGATCTGCAGATGATTGTCTGATCTGCGATGAATGTCATATAAACAAGGTGTGTATGATGATCTGCAGATCTCATAGACTATGAATGCAATTTGCAGGAACGGATCTTTGGCAGGAACAGCTCTTTTGCAGATACTGATCTTTTGTGTCTGTACTGCATCTGTGTGTGCAGCATCTAGCAAAGATTTTTTTTCTGATGGGGAGTTCAGCTCCATAGAATAGACTGTGTAGGTATGGCTCTCATACTACATGAAGGGTTGTAAGATTGGTCTGTGATCTTTCATTTTCCAAAGACTATAGTCTGATGTGTGTATGCACCTTAAGAGGTACATGATTAGCAGGATAGCCAGGCAACTGGTATTGCTTAAAGGGAAATAAATATGGCAGCCTCCATATCTCTCTTGCTTCAGTTGCCCATAAGGTGCGTACACACGTCAGATAAAAATGAAAGATCACAGACCAATTTTACCCCCTTCCATGTAGTATGAGACTAGCCATACCTACACAGTCTATTCTATGGAGCTGAACTCCCTATCAGATAGAAATCTTTGCAAGATGCTGCACACACAGATGCTGTACACATGCAACAGATCAGTATTCTGCAAAAGATCAGTTCCTGCAAAAGATCCATTCCTGCAAAATGCATTCATAGTCTATGACATCTGCAGATCTCATACACACCTTGTTTAATGGACATTCATCTGCAGATCAGACAATTATCTGCCGATCTGAAGATCCAACCTGGTGGATCTGATCTACAGATAATTGTCCGTTAAACAAGGTGTGTATGAGATCTGCAGATATCATAAACTATGAATGCGTTTTGCAGGAACGGATCTTTTGCAGGAACAGATCTTTTGCAGATACTGATCTGTTGCATGTGTACAGCATCTGTGTGTGCAGCATCTTGCAAAGATTTCTGTCTGATGGGGAGTTCAGCTCCATAGAAAATGCTGTGAAGGTATGGCTCTCATAGTACATGAAAGGGGGTAAAATTGGTCTGTGATCTTTCATTTTTATCTGACGTGTGTACGCACCTTTAACCATAATTTGAAAAAAACAACTATTTTTATGAATCTGACCAGATAGATGCAGTGAAAACGGGCAAAGTGAAAGTTTCTGTCTTCATAGCGTCAGGCCCAAGGTGAGTGATGTGTGATCACACTGTGTACAGAACACTGAAGAAAGAAACAATGATGGGATAATCCGTCAGCTGCTGAAAGGAGTTTCCACAGTAAACCAATTTCAAACAATATAAATGCGTCAAAACTACAATACAGTAACGTGAAAGGCTAGAGGCTCTCAATATAAATGAACATCAGGGACCTGTTTGTTTTTCTTTTGAGTCTTTTGAACAGCCTCTGATTCTATGTTTTGTAACCCCTGACCTCCTATACACAATACAGTATAGATCCTAGAACTATGAAGTTACCTCCTAGTAATTAGCTACAAACCTGTGAAAGATCACAGGCCTGTTATACATACAAATACCGTTAATGACCATTATCTTTGCTGTCTTAAAGGACCACGCCAGTAAAAAAAAAAGTAAACAGTTGAAATCTGACAGAACCAACAGGTTTTGGACTAGTCCATCTCATCATGAGGGCTTGTCAAGTGGCCATTCGTAAGTCTAAAGGTACATACACACGTCGGATTTTTCCAAACGACCGGTCGTTTGGACATCAAATTGTGTGTGTGTACAGTCGGTCGTTCAGCTGCTAAGACTGGATTTCAACGATCCGCTTGGCGGATCATTCAAATCCAGTCTTATCAGCTGAACGACCGACCGTACACACGCCCAATTTGACGTTCAAACGGCCGGACGTTCAAACAACCGGTCGTTTGGAAAAATCCGACCGGTGTAAGAGCATTAACTGACAAAATAGTGTAGGGAGGCTAGCTGATAACTTACTATTCTGACAGTGACACTTCAATTCAGGAAATGATTTTGAAAACAAAGAAAACCCTTAGAATCCCCCATGAGGAGATGCACTACTCCAAAACCTGTCGGTTCTGTCAGATTTTAACTGCTTACTTTTTACGTTGGAGTGGTCCTTTAAAGCAGTGTTCCCCAACCCTGTCCTCAAGGCCCACCAACAGTGCATGTTTTGTGGAAATCCAAAGAGGTAGGTATCAGCTCTGCTGAGACACTAATTACCCCACCTGTGAATGTTTGTGGTTTCCTGCAAAGCATGTACTGTTGGTGGGCCTTGAGGACAGGGTTGGGGAACTCTGCTTTAAAGGACAAATGCAATGAGAGGGATATGGAGGCTGCCATATTTATTTCCTTTGAAGCAATACCAGTTGCCGGGCCTTCCTGCTGATCCCCTGTCTCTAATATTTTAGCCGTAAACCCTGAACAAGCATGCAGTAGATCAGGTGTTTCTGACATTATTGTCAGATTTAACAAGATTAGCTGCATGCTTGTTTCTGGTGTAATTCAGACACTACTGCAGCTAAATAGATCAGCAGGGCTGCCAGACAACTGGTATTGTTTAAATGCAAATAAATGGCCTCCATATTCTTCTCACTTCAGCTGTCCTTTAAAGCAATGTACAGACATTGTACGGTTGTCAACCAGTCTGCACATTTTTGACAACGGTTTGATATGTGTACAATTGTCGATCTTTCAATGTCACGGATTGAGTCTTCCCAAGGTAAACATGGTCAGATGGATTGGAGTACAACCTCCTCCCACTCCCTTCTTTTTTTCTCCTCCACACCACAGTAATGATGAACATGTAAGCAAGGCCATGCTTGGACCAACACTTGGAAATGTTTATCAAGATTCAGCATTACAATAGAAGAGTAAAAAAATAGGATAAGGGTTTAGCGGCCCACTGAATATTTACTGGGCCGCTACACCCTTATCCTATTTTTTGCTCTTCTATTGTATAATTGATTGAAAGAGGTTGTCATTGATATAGGAAATTACTCTTATCTATATAAGATTCAGCATTGCTATTATATGATTAACTTTTTAGCAGCCAATTTAGGCTTGCAAGTGCTCCAGACCAATGTATTTTTGCACTTGTTTTTTATTTGTTAAATTTCCTTGCTTCTAATTAGTTCTGCTGTAATGTGTACTTATGGCGACTTGTCACTAGGGGGCAGTGTGAGACAATAACAAAGGACTTCTGCATTCAGTTTCTATATTTTCTGCTAAAAGAGAGACATCAAAGCATTCCAAAAATGTACAGCACAACAAGTTCTGCTGACTGAGGTTAAAAGCAGTGCACTTATTTCAAACAAGATAACTCTACTGAAGCTGCCAATGGGTTAAAAACAGATTATGAGTCTTGTACAAATGTACAGTTTTAACATCAGAATGATAATGTATTAATACTTATAAATGTGTTCAATACTAATTTTACTATGGCTGGGGTAGGATCATGTTGTTTCATGACTACATAATAAGTGTCTATATACCAGATTCCCTAACTACTGAAAGAAAACCTGAAGAGGAATGTAACATAAATAACAGATACTTACATAGGCCTGAAACACACCAGAGGAGTTTTTCTGAGCGTTTAGTTGGGCCGAACGGTTCGCCTGCAAACGGTTCCATGCGAACTTCCGTGGTCCGCGTTCGCGTCCCGCAGGCGAACCTTTGCGGAAGTTCGGTTCGCCCCATAATGCACATGGAATGTCAACTTTGACCCTCTACATCACAGTCAGCAGGCCCAGTGTAGCCAATTAGGCTACACTAGCCCCTGGAGCCCCACCCCCCTTATATAAGGCAGGCAGCGGCGGCCATTACGGTCACTCGTGTGCCTGCGTTAGTGAGAGTAGGGCGAGCTGCTGCAGACTGTCTCTCATAGGGAAAGATTAGTTAGGCTTAGCTTGTTCCTGGCTGCATACCTGTTCTGTGAACCCAACACTGCATACCTGTTCTGTGAACCCACCACTGCATACCTGTACTGTGAACCCACCACTGCATACCTGTTCTGTGAACCCAACACTGCATACCTGTTCTGTGAACCCACCACTGCATACCTGTTCAGTGAACCCACCACTGCATACCTGTTCAGTGAACCTGCCACTGCATACCTGTTCTGTGAACCCACCACTGCATACCTGTTCTGTGAACCCACCACTGCATACCTGTTCTGTGAACCCACCACTGCATACCTGTTGTGTTCAGTGAACCTGCCACTGCATACCTGTTCTGTTCAGTGGACCCGCCACTGTATACCTGTTCAGTGAACCCGCCACTGCATACCTGCCACTGCATACCTGTTCTGTGAACCTGCCACTGCATACCTGTTCTGTGAACCTGCCACTGCATACCTGTTCTGTGAACCCGCCACTGCATACCTGTTCTGTTCAGTGGACCCGCCACTGTATACCTGTTCTGTTCAGTGAACACGCCACTGTATACCTGTTCAGTGAACCCGCCACTGCATACCTGTTCTGTTCAGTGAACCTGCCACTGCATACCTGTTCTGTGAACCCGCCACTGTATACCTGTACTGTTCAGTGAACCCGCCACTGCATACCTGTTCTGTTCAGTGGACCTGCTACTGTATACCTGTTCTGTTCAGTGAACCCGCCACTGTATACCTGTACTGTTCAGTGAACCCGCCACTGCATACCTGTTCTGTTCAGTGGAGCCGCTACTGTATACCGGTTCTGTTCAGTGAACCCGCCACTGCATACCTGTTGTGTTCAGTGAACCCGCCACTGTATACCTGTACTGTTCAGTGAACCCGCCACTGCATACCTGTACTGTTCAGTGAACCCGCCACTGCATACCTGTTGTGTTCAGTGAACCCGCCACTGCATACCTGTTCTGTTCAGTGAACCTGCCACTGCATACCTGTTCTGTGAACCCGCCACTGTATACCTGTACTTTTCAGTGAACCCGCCACTGCATACCTGTTCTGTTCAGTGAACCTGTCACTGCATACCTGTTCTGTGAACCCGCCACTGTATACCTGTACTGTTCAGTGAACCCGCCACTGCATACCTGTTGTGTTCAGTGAACCTGCCACTGTATACCTGTTCTGTGAACCCGCCACTGTATACCTGTTCTGTTCAGTGAACCCGCCACTGCATACCTGTTGTGTTCAGTGAACCTGCCACTGTATACCTGTTCTGTTCATTGAACCCGTCACTGTATACCTGTTCAGTGAACCCGCCACTGCATACCTGTTCTGTTCAGTGAACCTGCCACTGCATACCTGTTCTGTGAACCCGCCACTGTATACCTGTACTGTTCAGTGAACCCGCCACTGCATACCTGTTGTGTTCAGTGAACCTGCCACTGCATACCTGTTCTGTGAACCCGCCACTGCATACCTGTTCTGTTCAGTGGACCCGCCACTGTATACCTGTTCTGTTCAGTGAACACGCCACTGTATACCTGTTCAGTGAACCCGCCACTGCATACCTGTTCTGTGAACCCGCCACTGTATACCTGTACTGTTCAGTGAACCCGCCACTGCATACCTGTTCTGTTCAGTGGACCCGCTACTGTATACCTGTACTGTTCAGTGAACCCGCCACTGCATACCTGTTGTGTTCAGTGAACCCGCCACTGCATACCTGTTCTGTTCAGTGAACCTGTCACTGCATACCTGTTCTGTGAACCCGCCACTGTATACCTGTACTTTTCAGTGAACCCGCCACTGCATACCTGTTCTGTTCAGTGAACCTGCCACTGCATACCTGTTCTGTGAACCCACAACTGTATACCTGTACTGTTCAGTGAACCCGCCACTGCATACCTGTTGTGTTCAGTGAACCTGCCACTGTATACCTGTTCTGTGAACCCGCCACTGTATACCTGTACTGTTCAGTGAACCCGCCACTGCATACCTGTTGTGTTCAGTAAACCTGCCACTGTATACCTGTTCTGTTCAGTGAACCCGACACTGTATACCTGTTCAGTGAACCCGCCACTGCATACCTGTTCTGTTCAGTGAACCTGCCACTGCATACCTGTTCTGTGAACCGCCACTGTATACCTGTACTGTTCAGTGAACCCGCCACTGCATACCTGTTGTGTTCAGTGAACCTGCCACTGCATACCTGTTCTGTGAACCCGCCACTGCATACCTGTTCTGTTCAGTGGACCCGCCACTGTATACCTGTTCTGTTCAGTGAACACGCCACTGTATACCTGTTCAGTGAACCCGCCACTGCATACCTGTTCTGTTCAGTGAACCTGCCACTGCATACCTGTTCTGTGAACCCGCCACTGTATACCTGTACTGTTCAGTGAACCCGCCACTGCATACCTGTTCTGTTCAGTGGACCCGCTACTGTATACCTGTTCTGTTCAGTGAACCCGCCACTGTATACCTGTACTGTTCAGTGAACCCACCACTGCATACCTGTTCTGTTCAGTGGAGCCGCTACTGTATACCGGTTCTGTTCAGTGAACCCGCCACTGCATACCTGTTGTGTTCAGTGAACCCGCCACTGTATACCTGTACTGTTCAGTGAACCCGCCACTGCATACCTGTTGTGTTCAGTGAACCCGCCACTGCATACCTGTTCTGTTCAGTGAACCTGCCACTGCATACCTGTTCTGTGAACCCGCCACTGTATACCTGACCTGTTCTGTGAACCCGCCACTGCATACCTATTCTGTTAAGTGAACCTGCCACTGCATACCTGTTCTGTGAACCCGCCACTGTATACCTGTTCTGTTCAGTGAACCCACCGCATCAGTGCGCATACCTGTGCAGTTAAGTGAACCCACCTACCTACGTGAGTGCACGCAGTGTGATATACCACTCTGTGCATACCCGATATGGACAAAACAGGTAGAGGAAGAGGTAGTGCCAGAGCCAGAGGAAGGCCACCCGGCAGGTCTGCGCGAGGTCGTGTAAATGTAATTTCATGTGGACCTGGCCCACAGTACAGTGCTCGGAAGAAGGCACGTCCCATCACCTCCCAAGATTGTCAGGACGTGGTTGAGTATTTAGCGACACAGAACACCTCATCTTGCTCAGCCACCAGCGCTACTACTAGCACCACTTCCGCTGCATTTGACACTTCGCAAGAATTATTTAGTGTTGAAATCACTGATGCACAGCCATTGTTGTTACAGCCAGATGAATTTTCACCAGCTCATATGTCTGAGTTACGCGGCAACACTATGGATGTAACGTGTAAGGAGGATGAAGGACCTACTGATGGTGCATGTTTGGATTTGTCTGAGGCAAGCGAAGCTGGGCAGGATGATTACTATGATGACGATGATAGGGATCCTCTGTATGTTCCCAATAGAGGAGATGAAGAGGGGGACAGTTCAGAGGGGGAGTCAGAGAGTAGTAGGAGGAGAGAAGTTGCTGAAAGAAGCTGGGGCAGCTCTTCGTCAGAAACAGCTGGTGGCAGTGTCCGGCACCATGTATCGCCACCTATGTACAGCCAGCCAACTTGCCCTTCAGCATCAGCTGCTGAGGTCCCCATAGTGCCTACATCCCAGGGTGGCTCAGCGGTGTGGAAATTTTTTAATGTGTGTGCCTCAGATCGGGGCAAAGCCATCTGTTCGCTCTGCCAACAAAAATTGAGCCGTGGAAAGGCCAACACTCACGTAGGGACAAGTGCCTTATGAAGGCACCTGGAGAAAAGGCACAAACAGCAATGGGATGGCCACCTGAGCAAAAGCAGCAGCAGCACACAAAAGAAAAGTCACCCTCCTTCTCCTCTTCCTCCTTCAGGTGCATCATCTGCTTCTGCCGCTTTCTCCCTTCCACCTTCACAGGCACCCTCCTCCACTCCGCCTCTGCCCTTGAGCAGTTCCTGCTCCTCTGCCCACAGCAGCAGTCAGGTGTCCGTGAAGGAAATGTTTGAGCGGAAGAAGCCAATTTCGGCCAGTCACCCCCTTGCCCGGCGTCTGACAGCTGGCGTGGCGGAACTGTTAGCTCGCCAGCTGTTACCATACCGGCTGGTGGACTCTGAGGCCTTCCGTAAATTTGTGGCCATCGGAACACCGCAGTGGAAGATGCCAGGCCGCACTTATTTTTCGAGAAAGGCCATACCCCAACTGCACCGTGAAGTTGAGAGGCAAGTGGTGTCATCTCTTGCGAAGAGCGTTGGGTCAAGGGTACACCTGACCACGGATGCCTGGTCTGCCAAGCACGGGCAGGGCCGCTACATTACGTACACAGCCCATTGGGTCAACCTGGTGGTGAACGATGGCAAGCAGGGCGCAGCGGACCAAATTGTGACACCTCCACGGCTTGCAGGCAGGCCTCCTGCCACCTCCTCTCCTCCTGCTACATGCTCTTCGCTGTCCTCCTCCTCCTTGGCTGAGTGGCAGTTCTCCTCTCCAGCTACACAGCCCCAGCTCCGCAGGGCCTATGCTGCATGCCAGGTACGACGGTGTCACGCCATCTTAGACATGTCTTGTCTCAAAGCGGAGAGTCACACTGGAGCAGCTCTCCTGGCTGCTCTTAAGAAACAGGTGGATGAGTGGCTGACCCCGCACCACCTGGAGATAGGCAACGTGGTGTGCGACAACGGCAGCAATCTGCTTGCCGCTTTGCATATGGGGAAGCTGACACACATACCCTGCATGGCACATGTCATGAATCTAGTTGTTCAAAGATTTGTGGCAAAGTACCCTGGCTTAGCGGATGTCCTGAAGCAGGCCAGGAAGGTCTGTGGGCATTTGAGGCGGTCTTACACAGCCATGGCACGCTTTGCGGAAATTCAGCGGAAAAACAACATGCCGGTGAGACGCCTCATTTGCGATAGCCCGACTCGCTGGAATTCGACCCTGCTCATGTTCTCCTGCCTGCTAGAACAGAAGAAAGCCGTCACCCACTACCTCTACAACTACAGTAGAATGAAACAGTCTGGGAAGATGGGGATGTTCTGGCCCGACAACTGGGGGGACAACTTTTCACAACCTAGTGAAAAGCCCTTTATCACACCTAAACTCAGTTTAGGCATGATAAGTTTAGGTGTGATAAGTTTAGGCGTGATAAGTTTAGGCATGATAAGTTTAGGTGTGATAAGTTTAGGCATGATAAGTTTAAGCACCAACTGCGTTAGCACCGCAGTGCACAGCTGATCAAAAGTTTTGCGCTAGCAAAGTCTGGTGCACTTTGCATAGAGTTTTATGGTGCTGCTTTGCGTGCGGGACTTTGCAGGCTATCTACACTTATCTAAACTTATCATGCCTAAACTTATCACACCTAAACTTATCATGCCTAAACTTATCACACCTAAACTGGCTTTTCACCAGCGTGGTGCAATGGTTATCATGCCTAAAGTCTCTAACTGGGTTAGCACCGCTTTGTGAATCGAGCCCCTGGACACTGATGAAACATGCATGCAGGCTCATGCGGCCGTTTGAGGAGGTGACCAACCTGGTGAGCCGCAGTGAGGGCACCATCAGCGACTTAATTCCCTACGCTTACTTCTTGGAGCGTGCTGTGCGTAGAGTGGCGGATGAAGCTGCGAATGAGCGTGACCAGGAACAGGCATGGGACCAATTTTCATCAGACCCAGCTGTTTCCTCAACACCTGCGGCAGCACAGAGGGGGGAGGAGGAGGAAGAAGAGAAGTCGTGTGCAGAAGATGAGTCAGACTCAGAGGATGATGAGCAAGGTGTTTCTTTGGGGGAGGAGGAGGAGGAGGGGACGGCGGCAGGAGAACACCCGCAGCAGGTGTCGCCGGGGGCTTGTGCTGCTCAACCATCCCGTGGTATTGTTCGCGGCTGGGGGGAGGAGGTTGACTTACGTGACGTCACTGAGGAAGAGCAAGAGGAGATGGAGGGTACTGGATCCGACTTTGTGCAGATGTCGTCTTTTATGCTGTCCTGCCTGTTGAGGGACCCCCGTATAAAAAACCTCAAGGGGAATGAGCTGTACTGGGTGGCCACACTACTAGACCCTCGGTACAGGCACAAAGTGGCGGACCTGTTACCAACTCACCTGAAGGTGGAAAGGATGCAGCACATGCAGAACCAGCTGTCAACTATGCTTTACAATGCCTTTAAGGGTGATGTGACAGCACAACGCCAGCAAGGTACCACTGCCACTAATCTTCCTCCCGTGTCCACGCAGTCAAAGACAGGACGCTCCAGCGATCTCATGGTGATGTCGGACATGCGGACGTTCTTTAGTCCAACGCCTCGCCGTAGCCCTTCCGGATCCACCCTCCACCAACGCCTGGAACGGCAGGTAGCCGACTACCTGGCCTTAAGTGTGGATGTAGACACTGCTATGAACAGCGATGAGGAACCCTTGAACTACTGGGTGCGCAGGCTTGACCTGTGGCCAGAGCTGTCCCAATTTGCCATCCAACTTCTCTCCTGCCCTGCCGCAAGCGTCCTGTCAGAAAGGACCTTCAGCGCAGCTGGAGGCATTGTCACTGAGAAGAGAAGTCGCCTAAGTCACAAAAGTGTTAAGTATCTCACCTTTATCAAAATGAATGAGGCATGGATCCCGGAGGGCTGCTGCTCGCCCCAAGACTAAGTCAGTCCCCGCACACACAGCATCTCTGCCTGCACGCCGTGTGACTGGCTGCCTGGCCTGCCCCAAGAAGACTAAGTCGCTCCCAGTCCCTCCACACAGCATGTCTGCCTGCAGGCCGCTTGACTACCTTCTCCGCCACCACCAACAGGGTCCGGGACTCCAGACGGATTGCTGAATTTTTTAGGCCGCTGCTAGCAGCGGCCGCTGTAATAATTTTTCTGGTGCGTGTACATGACTGCCTAATTTTTCTGGCTGCACTGCGGGCAGCTGCAACAACAAAAGAAAAGGCATGTACATGCGCCCATTCCCCTTCGTGATCATTACCTTGCCGTGGTGAAGGGGCTTGCGTATCACAATGAAGCAATGACCGGCGCCTAGATGAGTGTCTCGGGGGGCACACAAAAGATAATAAGGTCGTTGCTTCATTGTGGTCAGACCAAATTTGATCAGCTGGACAGTCACTGTTCTGTCATTCAGCTACATCAGCCAGGCGACCATATGGGCTGTAAAGCCACCAAAACCTGCACTCTCGCCATGGTGCGCACCAGTCCAGCACGGCCGTCACTACACAAACAGCTGTTTGCGGTGCGTTACACCGTGAGTTTGGTGTGTCAGTGTGAAGCAGTACCTTAATTACACTACCTGATTGATGTATACACATGCAAGATGTTTTAAAGCACTTTAGGCCTGTCATTTAGCATTCAATGTGATTTCTGCCCTTAAAACGCTGCTTTGCGTCAAATCCAGATTTTTCCCGGGGACTTTTGGCGTGTATCCCACTCCGCCATGCCCCCCTCCAGGTGTTAGACCCCTTGAAACATCTTTTCCATCACTTTTGTGGCCAGCATAATTTTTTTTAAGTGTTTCTATTTTTCAAAGTTCGCATCCCCATTGAAGTCTATTGCGGTTCGCGAACTTTAACGCGAACCGAACCTTCCGCGAACCTAAAATCGGAGGTTCGGCCCAACTCTAGTTTTGAGTTTTTAAATCTGCTGCTAATGTTATCCTATGTGTCTGTGCACACTGGAGCAATGAGGTTTTGTAAAAAAAAACATAGCATTAGGCCCAGTGCACACCAAAACCGCTAGCAGATCCGCAATACGCTAGCGGTTTTGGGAGCTGATTTCAGAGCGATTCTAGGTATGTTTAGAGAGGTTTTCTAAACATACCTAGCGGTTTTGCGTGCGTTTTTGTGTAGCAGATTACAAATATTGTTACAGTAAAAGCTGTTACTGAACAGCTACTGTAACAAAAATGCCTGGCAAAGCGCTCTGAACTAGCGTTTTTCAGAGCGGTTTGCGTTTTTCCTATACTTTACATTGAGGACGAAACGCTTCCGAAAACCGCAAACGCGCAGCAGGAGGCGCGTTTGCGGCTTGGCAAAAACCGCAAACCGCCGGTGTGCACCATCCCATTGCAATACATTAGACAAGCGTTTTTAGAGGCGGATGCGGCCGGCGGATCGCTCCAAAAACCGCTCGGTGTGCACTGGGCCTTACATTGGGAAGAGCTTTTGAAACCTCTAGCGCCCAAACGCTAGAGGTTTCAAAAGTTCTTCCCAATGTAATGCTATGGTTTTTTTTTTTTTACAAAACCTCATTGCTCCAGTGTGCACAGACACATAGGATAACATTAGCAGCAGATTTAAAAACTCAAAACGCTCAGAAAAACTCCTCTGGTGTGCACCTGGCCTAAAAGCATACGGGAACAGAGTCTAAAGAAGTACCCTGGCATCTCTACCTTGGGCTAAGGAAGTCAGTCCCACTCAAAGGACCTGGAACACTTATCTATTCCTGCCCATGCAATCAAAATTTCAAGCCAAGATGTTTAGTTGCAGAAGTCATTATATTTAAGTCCTATGATTACTAAGCTATTACATTTTTTTTTTTTTTTTTAGATCAATGGCTTAATTCGCTTTGTGTACATTCAAAAGTACTTTCTGCAGATTTCTACAGAAGAAAAGTCCATAGCAGATTTTCAGTGAGTAGAGGACATACTATATAAATAAGCAGCCATTCACATAGAAATGCTGGAGGATCTATTTTGGTCTTCCTTACTAATTGCAGGCCTCAACATTATAAATAGACTGCAAAGTGGGCTACCATTTCTGTACCATTTCTGTAATGTTTTTCTGAAGATGAATACACTCATACATGTTGACATGTCTCAGACTATTAATGGAATATTTACAATGGGGCCTGCTCTGTACATCTTATTCGGTTCCCCACGGATTATAGATTCATTAACTATAAGCTAGAAGCAATTATTTCTTGCTTTTACTTGGTCAATATTATGGCTATCACAAGTGTAATGTTGGATGAGTAAGTTAAAGGATACATCTGGCAAAAATGTTGTATAAAAACACTTACCTACGGCTGACAGTCCTGTCCAGCAGGGTTAGATCACATCCTCATTCGCTCCATGAAACGCTCCATATTTCCTCTATTCAGTCCGGGCCTCGACCTCAGAGGTTGGGGCCTGTGAACTGGAAGTATTTAACTTCACGCCTGCGCAGTTGAATCTGGGATTGGCCGCACACAGGGGCAGTTTGTACAGTTCGTACAGAAAGCTTAACAGCGCATGCGCGAGCAGACATTGAAGAACGTGCTGCGTCTGCATGCAGCCAATCCCAGGTTGAAACAGGTGCGAGGTTGAGTACTTCCATCCCTGCTGGACAGGACTGACAGCCGTAGGTATGTTTTTATACATCATCATGTATCCTTTAAGTGAACAAGTAACTCTTGCAAAGATGTTTTCATAAGCTGAACAAATGCCTTTGAGCAGGAAACCAAAGTTAAGTCACACTGGGTAGAAGTTACTGATTCATATGCTCTGTCTTCCATTGTACAGTGTGCTGCTAAAAATAGTGCTCAGCAATCTCATCTGCTTGAATCAATATGTGTAAAGCACTGTACAAGCGCTGTATGAAACTCGGCAAAGGCAGTTATAGTTGGCCACGAGTCTCTGCCATCAGGACATCTCTAAATCTTATGATTTTTGTATATTACAACACAGCTCATTTATAGTCATGTTCTGATCGCCCAAGGCAATGACATTGCGGGAAAAACAGAGACATGGATGGATGAAAGCAATGACTGTAGAGCAAATTTAGAGGGCCAATGTGTTTAGGAAGACCAGAGCAGAGAGGAAAGGTGGAGGGGTTAATCTCTCTGTTAAAAATGATTTGACAGCTGCCATGAACAAAGAGCTGGATGACAACTGTGAAGATGTGGAGTCTGTTTAGGTAAATATTCATGGTTAAAATAACTGATGCCAATTGTTTATTGGGGTGCGCTACAGGCCGCCACATATTCATGAAGCTGCAGAACTGCAACAACTACAGCAGATTGGAAAAGCTGCAAGTGAAAGAGGTCATAGTTATGGGTGACTTCAACTATCCAGACATTGATTGAGATATTGAAACTGCTCATTCTGTTTAAAGTGGGAGATTTCTGGCAACATGACAGGAGAGTTAATTGACTCAAATGGTAACTGAACCAACTAGGGGGCATACGCTACTGGATTTGATCATTTGAAATAGATATTTGAAATATCAAATGCGCAGGTTCAAGAACTTTTGGGGAATAGTGATCACAACATGCTAACATTTAATCTGGTAAGTGATAGGTCGCGGAGCAGTGGAACAACTAAAACTTTGAATTTTAGAAATGCAAAGTTCAATTAATTCAGAGATGCACTAAAGGTGGCCATACACATGTAGATTTACAGCAGATTCGACCATCAGATAGATTTCTGTCAGATGCCTGTCAAATCAAATCTGACAGGAATCTATCTGATGTGTGCCATACACTAGGAAAAGATTTCCAATAGATTTCAGAATGAAATCTATTGGAAATCTATTGAAAATCGATCTAAATGCATTATTGCAT